>NC_133297.1:4270862-4323865 GCF_005239225.2 Populus alba | reverse complement strand
GTCCTTGGAAAAGTTTTACAATAATCATGGAGTAATTAACGCTATTTTATTAGTTTCTTTTTAAATCTATTTTTTTTAAAAAAAGAATCAGCACAGAATATTAGGTCACTCATCAAGCCATGATTTTGCAGATCGGTTCCACCCTCGCTTATCTGGCTGCCACATTACCAGCTACAAACTTACTCATCAAACCACTTTTGAAACGAGGACGTGGCCAGCATTTCGTTGGTTTATACACAGAATCATGGGGTTAAGCTTATTCCTTGATGCATGCATGAGAGCTTATCATTAGTTCTTGACATTAGTACCGTGAAAGATCATATTCAACAGTCTGGTATAGAAAACTGGAGACCCACAGCAATGCAATGGATAGGGGATATTGTCTTATTAATGTCGCTCTCCCTTTTCTTTTTCTTTTTTTGTTTTTTTTTTTTTTAATTTCCTAGTGTAAGGCATTTCTTCATTGCAATTTTTGTGGTGGCGATTTATGGTGGCAGCAGTGCAGTAGGCTGGCGCCTCACATGGAAAAGCACATGGGTGAGGAAGACGCAAAACAGATCCCTTTTTAGAGATGTTGATGTCTACAGATCGAGCGAGAGAGTTGTCTTACGAAGACATATGCTTTGCTCTTGTTTCACTCCAAGCAAAACATGCTTCCAGCTTGGCATTTGGCGTTTGCTTACTTTCCAAATCAATCCCTTGATGACAATTTAAACATTTGATCTCGTGTTGGATTTCTTGTTCTAGCTAGCTAGCACGTCGTTTGATTTCGGAGGATATTCCCACCCAACTCAATTTTAGATGTGTGTGTATATATATATATTATATATATATATATACTGCAATATTTTTAATTTTGTGATCTCAAAAATGAGTTTGGTGAGGTATGGATATGAAAAATTACAGCTTATAAATTAATCAATTTTGTGCGAAATGAGACAATAAATCTTTTAAACTCCATTCTGAAGAATTAATCCATATAAAAAATTGTTGTTTTACGTGGAATCTTTCTCATGAAAAGAAAATCCAGTAACTATCCAAGCAACTTTTGAGGAAGGAGAACGTAAAGTGTTAATTTAAGACACAAGCTAATTTTGCAAGCCAACTTTATCTTAAAAATTAACCTTTTATTTATAGGACAGTCGGTCGGAAAAATGCTCTGGAAAAGACAAAGAAGAGGGTGTATCTGTACTGCAGCCTTGTCCTAAACAGCCCTTGAGTTTCCAAAACCATGCAACAGAGTAATTTTCAGCTAACATGGTGAAAACCTATAGCTCTGGCTTCTAGCTCTAGCCTCCGTTTATTTATTTTTCGAGCGGTATAAATGCATGTGTTTTTATTTAAAAATATTTAGTTAATTAACTAATATATAGCATTGATTTTTTTTTTTTCAAACCGAAATCATAAAAACTATTGTAATATCAAGAAAATTAATTATCAGTGATTTGCCTTAATTTTCAGAAAAAAACAAGTAAATTTTTGCCAAGTGTTTAGTGCTGGATATAATGCGAGGTTAATAACTGGTTAAAGTTAAAAAAGATTAATCTTATAGTATTTAATCTATGCTCTGTCCAGCTTCATAGGAATCAATTTGACAGCTCTATTTTAGTGTTTCCATTGATGTGGGTCAATTAAGCTGATGAATAGCCGAATTAAGTGCAGATTTTTTTTGTAAAGTTGTACATGCATGTATTTGATCTATCATTACAACCACAGCCATCAAATCTTTACAAGTCAATGAATCCAAGCCAAACCCAACCACAAACCTGCAGCCTGTATCCAAAGATTTCGTTTTCTGTCAAGCTTGGAGACAAGTTTGAGCTCCTAGCTAGCTAGCTAGCTAGCAAGGTATCCCTTTTGCTAGTAGCGGGACAATATGCCTTCAGATTCTAAGAGCTGGCTGGCCTCGCAATTGATACCCTTTTCGTACAAAACATGAGATGTTCTAGCCAGGAAAAGCCAAAGGATTCCATTAATTCCCACAAATATCCTGACCAAGATTTCTGATCTCTAATCTGCGTTATATGTTTTTAATTGACAAAACAAAAGCTAGCAGTATAAGCAGCGTCTTCTAATGCCATGAACTAATACAACAAATCCATGTCATGTCACCTTATTGTGTAGATTGCAGAATCAAAACACATGCAAGATCTCTCAAAACGCGGGACCCTTAAATTTTTATGATCGCATAATATTTTCCACATGTAATCACATGATGGGATGGCTTGCACATCACTATTCTCACACTAAAGATCACCAGAATAAAACCCCGAGTCCTCTTTCAGCAAATAAAGAAAAAAGAAAGAAAGAGATATACTAATCAACTTACAAAAAGACTTTGATGATTCAAAATATGGTTTGAATTTATTGTATAAATCTTAAATCTTTAAAAAATAATCAAGATAATTCAAAATATCTATGTGTATCATATAATTTGTTAGATATTTATAAATTAAAAATGAAAAAAGAAAAAAGAAAATCCAATATCGAACACCTTCAGCTTGTTCCCTCTCTATCAAATTAAGTTTGAAATTAAAATAACCATCATTAACCCAACTCAAATCCAAGAACTTTAAAAAGGATACAAAGGGCCAAAGTCCACTGATGAATAAGGACATACAAGTCATAGTTTAAAAAACATAAGGGTGTTTTCTTCCAAACCCATTAACTACCACGTTTGCTTTTATTATATGTAGACGCATAGTATTTAGTGAAACCCGAAACAAGCAAGCTGCGAAAAAAATTCCAAGCACTAAGCACCAAAATTTGCCTATCAATGGCAGAGCTAGAGAGCACAAAGATGATGCCAAAATCAATCACATTTCTCTCTTCTTTGCTTCAAAGGGTTGCTGATTCTAATGATCTTAACCGCGAGTTTCAGCCACAGAAAATCTCGGTCTTCCATGGACTAACTAGGCCAACTATCTCTATTCAAAGTTACTTGGAGAGAATTTTCAAGTACGCAAATTGTAGCCCTTCTTGCTTTGTTGTTGCGTATGTGTATCTTGATAGGTTTGCTCAAAGACAACCTTCTTTGCCTATCAATTCTCTCAATGTTCACCGGTTGCTTATAACAAGTGTCTTGGTTTCTGCAAAGTTCATGGATGACATGTAAGTTCTTGATTCTTCTTTAGTGATGGAAATTTGAATTTCTTGGATTTGGTTTCTGGGAATTTGTTGGTTCTTGCTCTGGTTTTAAACAAAGTTAGAATCTTGAAATTCTGGAAAATCGACACACACACACACCCATTGGATTCGCAATTCTCTAGTGCTCAAAGGAAAATTGAATTTTCTTTGATTTCCTTGTCGAGGATTTTATTTTCTTTAAATCGCTTCTCTTGATTTGAGTTTTCTCAATTATCTGCAACTTCATGGTCATTTAATTTCTCTGTCTTATGATCCTATGATCTGAGTTTGGAACTCAATAAACCCAGATAGGAGGAGTTTGGTTCTTTGAAGTTTTTTTGATTTAGGAAGTTCTTGGTTTATTTCTGTAAAGTAGCACTTTTTTTTCCCCAGCCATGTGACTCCCTATTCTGAACTTTCAGCTAGCCCAGCTAGCCACTTTAAAGTTTAAATGCATGTGATGTTGATGTATCACAAGTTCATCCAGGTGGTAGTTTAAGACCTGTATCCGTGAAAAATGCCCCTCAAGGTTTCCTACTATGGCAATTACCTTCAAACAGTAAAACTCATCTTTGATTCCTGACTCCTGTCTTGTGATTTTCAGGTATTACAACAATGCTTACTATGCAAGAGTTGGAGGGATTAGCACGATTGAGATGAACTATCTAGAAGTGGATTTTCTATTTGGATTAGGCTTCAATTTAAATGTGACTCCAAACACCTTCCACACTTACTGCTCCTACCTTCAGAGAGAGATGATGCAACAACCTTCTCTGAATTTAGCTGAATCTTCATTGAACTTGGGGAGATCACTAAAAGTCCACTTGTGCTTCAATGAAGATGAGACATCCCATCAACAACAGCAACTTGCTGTTTAAGCTACAGCTACAGCTTGTTTAATTATAATCCCTGGAAAATGTAGTTAGTTATAGAGATAGTGACTATCCTCCAGTCTCCTCTCTCGTATATTGGATTGTACTAAACCGACTTGGTTTTTTTATTTTGTTTTATTCCATGGGTTTGAATTTCAGTTTATGTACAGATGGGACTATCTTCTTTACAGTCTGGCTATAAAATTCTATCTCTCTTTTGTACCATTAACCTGCAAAATGTAATGGGTTGACTCGGTTCTCTGTTTCTCTTTTCATCATGGATGATTGGGTCGATACTTCTTGTTTCTGTCCATGTTAGGATTCTCTGAACTTTTGGGATGGGCACTAAAGAGCACAGGATGTGGCGATGAGTTGTTTGAGTGGACAGAACTCGAGAAAGAAACACTAGTGGGCAGTGTAAAGCTGGCTGTAATGGTTAGTGCCATGGGTAGTTGACAAAAGAGCACTGTTTTGTTGTGGTTCATTTTGGGAAGTGATGACAGATTCTTCTATTTGACAGTTGTACTGATTCTTGTAAGGGGACAGACAACATGTGCAATCATGGACAACTACTCTCTCCCCTCTCTGTTAGAGATAGAGAGAGGGAGGAGGAAGATCACTTCCATTTTCATAATTCCACGTTCATCTTTCTTATCTTATCATTTAACTTCTTCTCCATACGTTTTTATTCACAAGGTTTTCTGTAGAGATTGTGCACGGGTTAAATTTAGTGTATATTTGTTTAGGAGATGCATGATTTTTTGTCTAAATATTTTTTGTTTACAAGGTTTTCTTTAGATACTATAATCAAGTTAAATTTATGCTTGTTTGTGAGGCCTACCAATTAACGAGATCTTAGTTATCTATTTATATTTTTAATAAATTTTTTTTTATAGTCAACTTAAAAACTTAACTAAATTGCATATATCTATTTTACCTTCTTGCTATTTATAAATTCTAATTAAAAATAAAAAAAATATATAAATAAATATTCAAACTCATAACTATTTAGTCAACAAAATTATAATACATGTAAAAAAACCATCCCAATCTAAAAACTTTAACAATAATATTATTTTTTAATAATTACTTTTAAAAAACTAATTTTAAATCATTTCCGATCAAATTCTAAATACGCGTACAAGTCATAATTGATATGCATAGGTGCGATTAATTATGGAGACTGTTCTTTCTGCTAGTTAATGATTGTGAAAGTGATGCAGCATTTCAAGCATCTTCTCTTGATTTTGTGGGCTGATTCCAATTTTATGTTTGACCCATAAAGGAGGCTCTGGGCTCCTTAATGGACTAGAAAACCGAAGCCGAGCGACCACTCTAAAACAAAGCCCAAAGCGTACAATCAACTAATTTAGTTCAAGCGTATAATGATGGGCGCTGAAAAAAACGAGAAAACAATGTAATGGGCTCATAAATCAGTAATGGGCTCGGAAAATCAATAATGGGCTCGGAAAATAGTCTTGCTAGGCTTTCAATTGCCGGTCATTGTCTAAAATATTTATTTTCTTTTAAAATGGCCCGTAAGAAATATTTAGAAGGAGCTTAGCCCATCCCTAGAGGAATAAAGACCTTCTAAAAGTATTTTTCTTCTTCTTTTGGAATAAAATGATTTTGAGTGCCTAAAAACCTGATCAACATATCTTTGGAAAGAAATCATTTTGTTAGATACTCAATGTTATGTCATGAAGATATTATATTTTATTTTAAATAATTAAAGCTTCGCATTTTCTCAAACAAGAAAAATGATTATATACTTTTTTCAAAAACTAATTCAAAAATATCTTTCAACTAACTTACCACTAATTACTCAAAAATTAAATATCCTCTCTACATATAATATTAATGACATAACATAAATTTTGACTTGATATCTTTAGGAATTCAATTTTCTTGAATGTTGGTTACAAAGTTTAGATAAAAAAATAAAACTGAGAGTGATTATCAATTATTTAACTTAATTTAGATAAATTACTTTAATTTTTTGGATAAAACTATAATGAATTAGTACAAACTTTGATACATTACATCAAACTTAGTTGACCTGAAACTTAGGCAACCCAAGATATTGGCTAGGTTTTAAATGATATAAACTCAAGCTTATAATTAACCTAGCAACACCCAAGTAACTCACCAGATCAATCTAAAAACAATGTGACTTGGCAAAACTTGGGTGAGACCGATCTTTTGTTTTTGTATATTTAAAAAGAAACCTAAAAAATATAAAAGCTAATTTATGAATATTTGGCCTCACATATTTTTTTTTTATAGCCTACATCCCTATGAAATATTTTTTAACTTTTCCATGTGAGATAACTATATTTATAGCCTGCATATATATGGAATGTTTATTAACTTTTAAATGTGAGATAACTATATAGCCTTCATTCATATATATTATTTTTTTAATTTTTTTTATGGGATAACTATATATATAAACTATATATATAAGTAATCTTTCTTTAATTTTTTTATATGAGATAACTATAATTTTTTTATATGAGATAACTATATATAGCTCACATTGACATAAAATATTTTTTAACCTTTTAACATGGAATATTAAAATCTCAATTTTTATTTTATTTTTTTAAATTAACTTAGGTCAATTTGTATGTTTTGAGACTTGGCTTCTTGATCAAGTTAGCCTCATGTTAAATTTAATAACTATGCTTGGAATAGCAGAGAAACCAACCAGGATATAGTGGGTGGCCAATCAAAAGATCACAGATTCACCAGGGGGAAAAATGGTGGATGCCCATATAAGAAAGGAAAGTGGCCCACTTGATCTTGAGAAGGTGGAACTTTGGACAAAAGTTAAACTGAATTGATCAGTTGCTGGTTAATTCACTGATGGATCTTGGGAATTACTATATTTTTATTATACAGTTGTTTGCCTCCTGCAAATTTTCTGCCGTTTCAACAATGCCTTTGGAAAAAGTGCTCATCTTACATCTACATCCCTTAGCGAGTGGTCCTCACGCCTGTCTTCTTGTTGCGAGACTTGTTTGCTCGAGAACATACAGTATGAAACAATGCCTTTTGGCTCCGTCTCACTCTCTTCCAATTTTATCTTAAATAGATCGGTAAAAATTAACTAATTTAGTCCCTAATGTATATACTCAATTGCCTTTCTGACTTCAAATTTTGTTATAAAATTTCACTAAATAGATCGGTAACTACAAATAATGTGCCACCTAGCAATGTTGCATACATAAATACTATTTTTGTATTCAAAATCTTAATTATAAAATTAACTATCAAAATAATACCACAAAGACACTGCTATTTTTTATTTTAGCTCAAATTGATGTTGACAAAACAAAACCTCAACAACAAATAGAAATCATAATTTAAATATCAGGAGAGGCCCTTTAACAATTAAAGAACTCTAAAAGGCATGGGAAAGCACTGTAGCTTCCCACGCCTTTTAATTATACTTATATAATATATAATAATAATAATTATTATTATAATATATTATTTTTTTGTTTTTATTTTTTGGTTTTTTATGCCTTTATGGATTTTTTTTTGGCTTCTTTCTTAATTTTTTTTTCCTTTTAATTTTTTTTTTGATTTAGTTTGTTAATTGATCCCGAGTTTGACGGGTTAACCTGATTTGACTGGTTAACTATACATTTTTTTTTGTTTTTTTTCTTTTTAATCAATTTTTTTTTTCATTTAGTTTAGTTTGTTAATGTTAAATTTCTTTCTATTTAATTATCAGACTTTCATGACACGTATTCCAAGCTTGACATGTTTAACCCGTCAATTGTTTTTTTCTATTTAGTTATTAAACTTTCATGACGCGAATCTAAGGTTTGACGGGTTATCCTAGTTTGAAAGGTTAACCCAGTTAATTCAGATTTTTTTTTTCTTTTTCTTCATTAGGTTTTTTCTTCGTGTTGTTTTTTTTTTCTTTTTTAATTAATCTATTTAATTATCACACTTTTATGACACGACCTTGCAAACCAAACCCACATTCAAGGCTCTTGAGTTTGGTATTACAACCAAACTCACTTAAACTTGAGTCATGCAAGTTTAATATTATTATAAATATTACTCTTGAGTATGTCTTTGCAGAAACACATAACACTCTTAGATCTTAGTATTTTTTGATATTTTTTATGCAAGAAAAAAAAATAAACCTGTGGCGTATGCCTTTGTTTTGTTTTTATTTTTTTTTCCTTTTTAAGCCTTTCACTATGGACTGCATAGTGCAGTCCATGGTGAAAAAGCTGATGCTTTTATTTTTTTTTAATCTTTTTTTCTTCATTTTTTATTTTGTAATTATTCTTTTAATTTAGTTTTTTAATATTAAAATTTTTGTGTTTAATTATTAGACTTTCATGACACGGATCCTAGGTTTGACGGGTTAACACAGTTGATTCAGATTTTTTTTTTCTTTTTCCTTATTAGTTTTGTTCTTTTCGATTTCATCTTTTAATATTGTATGTAGTCCACGGTGAAAAGGCTGATGTCTTTAATTATTATTTTTTGCTTTTTTTTTTCTTTTTATGTCTTTCACTGTGGACTGCATAATACAGTCCATGGTGAAAATGTTGATGCCTTTATTTTTTTTTATTAACTTTTTTTTATTTAGTTTGTTGATATTAATTTTTTTTTCTATTTAGTTATCAGGCTTTCATGACACGAATCTCAAGTTTGACGAGTTAACCCAGTTAATTCAGTTTTTTTTTTCATGTTGGTTTTTTTTCTTTGTTTTTTTTTCTTTTTAATTAATCTATTTAAGTATTATATTTTTATGACACAACTTTGCAGCTAGACTCATATTCAAGACTATTGGGTTTTGTATTGCAGCCAGACCCACTTAAACTTTGGTCTTTCAAGTTTAATGTTGTTATAAATATTACATTTGGGTTAGGCGTTACAGTCAAACCTAAGACTCTTAAATATAACTTTGTAAAAAACCTAATGCATTTAGATTTTAGTTTTTTTTAATATTTTTTATGCAAACAAAATTGACCTGCGGCATCGCGCGGGTCATGTTTTTTCACTGTAGCTAAAGTTTTTTTTTTTTTTGTAGTTTTTCTTCTGTGGCATTTTTTTTTTGTAGCATTTTTTCCTTCTTTTTTTTTTTTGCTTTTTCTTTTTGTTTTTTTTTTAAATGTTTTTTTCACTGTAGCAACTTTTTTTTTTCCTCACTTTTGTTTCTTCTATTTTTTAC
Source organism: Populus alba (assembly GCF_005239225.2). Taxonomy (NCBI): domain Eukaryota; kingdom Viridiplantae; phylum Streptophyta; class Magnoliopsida; order Malpighiales; family Salicaceae; genus Populus; species Populus alba. The sequence goes on along the minus strand of NC_133297.1, from coordinate 4,314,664 downwards.
ATATAATGTATCACTGTTGCACACAGTGAAACACTTGACTTTTTTTTTTTTTTTTTTTCGTTTTGCCCATGGGCTTTTTTTTTTTTTTTTGCTTTTTTCTTTGTTTTTTTTCTTTTAATGAATTGCTTTTGTTTAATTTAGTTTGTTAATGTGAAATTTTTTTTTTAATTTAGTTATCATACTTTCATTACATGGATCTCGGTTTTTCTCTATATTAAGCTGGTTGAGAACTTAGCTTTGTAGCTTTTTTCAAAAAGAAAAAAAAAACAATATGGATTACTACAGTGTTTTCCTTACATGATTTTTATTTAGCTGCAGTGTTTCCCCCACATGTTTATTTTTTAATTATTTTTGTTAAATTTATTTTTTTAATATTGAGTTGGTTGAGAATTTAGCTTTAGCTTTAGCTTTCCCCACTTTTTTCATTATAATAATTATTATATTGTATTATATTATATGACTATTTTTTTTTTTTTTAATTTTTTTTAATGAATTTTTTTTGTTTGATTTTATTTTGTTAATGTAATTTTTTTTTATTTAGTTATCATATTTTCATGATACGAATCTCGGGTTTGATGGGTTAGCCTGATTTGACGAGTTATTTTTTTCATTTAATTTAGTTTGTTAAAATTAATTTTCTTTCTATTTAATTATCAGACTTTCATGACATGTATTCTGGGCTTGACGGGTTAACTTGGCTTGATGGGTTAACCCAGTTAATTCTGGGTAAACCCGTTATTTTTTTTTCTATTTAGTTATCAAACTTTCATGACACAAATCCCAGGTTTTACAAGATAACCTAGTTTAAAAGGTTAACCCAATTAATTCAATTTCTTTTTCTTTTTATTCATTAGTTTTTTTTTCTTTTTGTTGATTTTTTTTCTTTCTTTTTTTTAATTAATCTATTTAATTATCACACTTTTATGTCACGACCTTATAGCCAGACCCACATCCAATATTCTTGGGTCTGGTGTTACAGCCAGGCTCACTTAAACTTGGGTCATGCAAGTTTAATTTTATTATTAATATTATAAATATTACTTTTAGGCCAGACGTTGTAGCCAAACCCAAGATTCTTGGGTATAACTTTGCAGAAAAACTCAAGATTTTTCAATTTTTATTTTTTAAAATATTTTTTATACAAAAAAAATAACCCGCGATATCGCGCGGGTATCAAAGCTAGTAATAAATATTAAGCGTTCAGTACTAATTTACTAATTTAAAATAAGTAATTTAAAAATTACTCCCTGCTGATAATTAAAATATTGAAAAAAAAATTAATAAAGGATTACAACGAGGCTGCTACTAATGGAGGATTTACAATGAAAATAGAAATATAAAGCCCACATTAGTGTGGGTTTTATAACGCGTCTTTAATTAGTATTATGGTGCAACATATGTTTTTAAAAATATTTTTTATTTAAAAATATATTAAAATAAAATTTTTATTATTTTAACATTAACATATCAAAATTATTAAAAAAAATATTAAAATAATATCAATTTTAAATCCTTACAAATTCTACTAAGCTAATACTTTAATTTTTATCAAATCAAGAAGATAACTAATCAACTAATTATTTCCTAACTATGCTAAAACTCTCTTAATAGAGATTGACATAAACTTTTTAATTTTTATAAATCGCATGAACCACAAACTTTTAATTTATGTTAAATTCCAACTATTCAGCCATTTTTTATTAGCATTTCTAGATGTTCATGAGTGGAGTTCTTTTTAAAAAAACTTACGTCCTGTCACTAATCAGTTAGACAATTTTAATTAATATATATATAAAACCAATTCATGTAATAATCTTGCTTTATCTGAGTCAATTCATGGGTGAAGTGTGATTACCAGTGTCGGGTATCTGGTATACAAATAGCCCCACCAGGAGAAGAAAGGTGCAAATTTGGACTAAAGTTAAGCTGAATTGCATTTGTTATTTTGCAGATGGACCCGGGGAATCAAGACTCCTTTTCAAGTCTTGATGTTATTTTTACAATTATTGGCACCGCATGGAATAAAAAAAGGGGGAAAGGAACGTGAAAAAAAAAATAGAAAAGAAAAGCTGTGTGCGTGAGCAAAGAAACCATCTTTGTTTTCGAGGAAAATTATTCACATTTCGCTTTTCTTCCTTGGGATGGTTGCTGTAGCTCTATTTTTTTCTTTAATGTTAAAAAAGTATAGGAATTAATAATATTTTTATATTTTTAAGTCAAATTTTAATAATTAATTTCAAAATCTAGTCAGTTGACCCTTATTTAACCATGGGTGGGATCAAAAGTATTTTTAATGCTAAAAAGTGAATGTGTATGTATTTCCGAAGTGTTTTTGACTTCAAGAAATTTATTGCAAATCAATTTTTTATATATATATTTAATTAAATAAATTAAGAATCGAGAATAAATTTAAGAAAAAAAGTTGTTTAAAACTAACTAAAACCTAATTTATTCTCTAATTTATATATTTCAATCTTAACTGGATCTCAATCAGACCTATAAATTTTATCAATCTGATGTCAAATATTCTATAAACAATTCTTAATCAGGTTCTTATGTTAATATTATTATTTTTTTAATATTTGTTTTTCAAAGCAACATCATTTTATTACATAAAAATATATCTATTCGATGGGCCAAAAATTTGATGGAAGGAGGACTGATCTATTGAGAAATGTGGGAAAAAAGATTGAGAAATTACTTGAACAAAAAGCTTAAATTAACCCATGGGAGTAGTTGTTATGCTGATTAATTATTCTTAATAAAAAATGAGATATATATTTATTACTGATACTGTGAGCTTCACTGTACTGGCAGCATGCCAGTGGAGATCAACATATAGTAATTAATTAATTGCTTCCAGTAGAGCAGAATGCCACCAGGTAATAAAAGACCCAAGAAGAAAATTGAAGTTATAGTTATTAGAAAAGATATAAAGATATATATACAGGGAGGTTACAGGGTTGAACTTTATTTTTTTACGCTGTTACAATCAACGCTTACAGCAATATCAGAAGCAAAAAAATAAAATAAAATAAAATAAAATAAAGAAAGAATCAAACATAAAATTCTGCATGATGAACGCGGATGTTAAAATAGAACCAGCTCCAATACTGCGCAGGAGCAGTATTTTGAACCATTACTTTGGTAATGGTAATCTTAGACGGCTAATTATCTTGGACGGCGACCTGCATGCGGAGGCTACCACCCATATGACAAACCGTATTACAAGAGGCGCAGGAGCAGCGACAAAGATGAGGCGAAAGGACACTGATTCGTAAGGTGTAATACAATATATCCCAGAACTGTAAGTGCCCATCATAGAAACTGTAGCAATCAAGACTTCCAAGAAATAAGGGTAACCGAAGGTTAGACATAATAAGAGAAAAATGGAGGACGTTAGTGCAATGGTGTTGAATATCAGGAAGATTTGGAAAGGAACTTTCTGGTCAGAATAAACAGCATGTCTAGCTCTATGTCCCTGATTATCATCGCTTTGCCAAACTCCACCAGGTGGGGTGATTCCAGCTTGGAAGGTCACCGTCGCGATCAGCGCCGCCCCGACTAGCATAACATTTCGGAAGTCATCACCGGTTGTCTTTGTTTTACATGGCGGGATTGTTGGCAATATAATAGCTTTTAAGGGGTTGATTTGGGTTTTGTTATCAGTACTTGATCCCATACTTCACTAGGAATTGTAAGAGTACTGATTTTTCCGTCTCGTCTTTCACTCAAACTCAGCGGGGCAAAACAAGGCTCGACTAAATTAATAACAAGAACGGGAACGGTGCATTTGATTTTCATTCAAGTAAAGAAAGGTTCTCTTCCACTAAATTCATCTGGGAATACTTCTTGGTGGAGTGTTGAAATCATTTAAGAAAGGTATAAGATGCTGAAACAGCTACCCCAACGGGAAGTGCTGTTTTTTTTTATTTTTTTATTTTTTAATCTCCTTTTCCTTCTGATGTTCAGTACTTTAGAATTAAGAGGGGCCGAAAGTGCCTGGTGATTTAATACATTGAAAATAAAATTCGAGTTATAAAGTACATGATTTCAAAAAAAAAAAAAAAAAGATTTTCAAATTTAAATCTAACAAGTTTCTATTCGAAGAAGATTTGGCTCAGCGTATAACGGGAAGAAATAGGTTTGCTGTTTTTTACTTTTAAATTATAATTTTTATTAGATTAGAAGAATGATGGAAGAATTCGAGGGAAAAAGTTAAATTGCTAGCTGTATTTCCATATCTCTGATTTTGCGCGCGAGGATGATTATTTTATTCAAGAAGCGTCATGCATGATTTCATCATTTCCGTTGCCATGATGTATATAGCACCCGTCAGTTCTGTGACATCAGCTTTGAGAATGTCAAGAATACCCCGCATTAGAGGCAAAATGGCAAATTACAACATTTGTTTTTTTGCAAAAAGAAAATCATCAATTACACTTGTTGACCTGCTTGCCCATCCTTTTTATCCCTTTTGGCTCCGTCTTCCTCTCTTCCAATTTGACTCCATTCTCACTTACGTACTTCTTGAAGAAATAACCCAAACACCTCATCACAAAAGGCACTGAAGCTGCAACCAGAAAGATAGGGAAAATGCACAGATTCATGAGGAGTAACTGCATAAACCGCAGATGCATAGGCTATCTATCATCATTGAGGCTGTAGCGACCCATATTTCAAGATGGAAAGGGAACCAGCTGTAAGTGAGAGACGTAACGACAAGCATACATGTGGAGAGAGCCAAAGTGTTTGATACCAAGAAAACATAGCAAGCACGATTTTAAGATGCATAAATTGCTCTTCCTTTATGATGCCTTTCTTGCCAGGCCCCTCCAGGAGGGTCCACCCCAGCTTGGAATGCAGTAATGTTGCAATCAAGGCCACAACTACTCTAGCATCCCTTGGTGAGTCTCTCACTTCATCGTACTGAAATCTCTTGAACCAGCCAGCACTCTTTTATTATTGTTTGTATTAGGTTTAGACATTTTCAACTAAATCATTCAGTAACTACAATTAATTAACTTGCCCCTTAATTCATTTTGAGTTTCAACCGACAGTTCCTCAATCACTTTTACTAATTTTCCATTCAGAAATCTTAATTATAACTATCAAAATAATACCACAAAAAATTGCGATTTTTTTTAAATTTTAGCTTAAATTGATGTTAACAAAACAAAACCCTAACAATAATAAAGATTATGTGTTCAGTAATTTACTAAATTAAAGTGAGTGATTCAAAAATACTGATCCCTACTGCTGATAATTAAAATATATATATAAAAAAAAAAACAGAAAAATCTTTATTTATTCGCAGCAACACGGGATAATACCTGGCTAGTTATCACACTTAATTATAAAAGAGTACAAGAGCTGACAATAAGAGCAAGGCTGCTACAACTGGAGGACTTACAACGGAATTAGAAATAAAAATTAAGTCCACATTAGCGCATGGGCTTAATCTACAAAAACATAGAAAATCTACACTTGTTGGCCTGCTTGCCCATCCCTCTTGTCTCCTTCTTCCTGACTTCCTATTTGATTATCATTGTCACTCATACAGTACTTCTTGAAGAAACAACCACAGTACTTCTTGAAGAAACAACCACAGTACTTCTTGAAGAAATAACCCAAACACCTCATCACAAAAGGCACTGAAGCTACAATCAAAAGATAGCGAAAACGCACAGATTCACGAGGAGTAACAGCAAAAACCGCAGATGCATAGGTTACCATCATTGAAGCTGTAGCAACCCATATTTCAAAATGGAAAGGGAACCTGTAAGTGAGAGATGTAATGACAAGTATACAAGAGGATAGAGCCAAAGTGTTTGATACCACGAAAACATAGTAAGCACCCTTTTGAGATGCATAAATTGCTCTTCCTGCAACATGACCTTTTCCTGCAACTTGAGTACCATTTCCATCATCTTGCCAGACCCCTCCAGGAGGGTTCACCCCAGCCTGGAAAGTCACTGCTGCAATCAAGGCCACAACTACTAGCAAAGCATTTCTAGTTTCGCTTGCTGAGTCTGTGTCTGGATCATACTGAAATTTCTTGAACCAGCTATAACTTCTTTTAGGATTGTGTTTTTCTGGACCATACTGAAATTTCTTGAACCAGCTATAACTACTTTTAGCAATGTGTTTTTCAGGCGGAGACATTTTTACTTGGGCAAAGATATGTGGGAGATACCAGCACTCTGGCTCTCAAGAAGTTACTTATAAAGACCCTCCGTTCTAAAGGATGGGGGCCTGCCCTGATCAATTATCACATATGTTTCTCATATTTGATATCTGTACACCTAATTCATCAAGGATAATTATAAAAGATTCTCTGTAGTTAATTTTATCTTAATTTGTTTTTCATATTTTTATATTCTATAACAAACAAAATACATTATTGAGGATATAAAATGTTATTGAACAAATAAACTATATAATGAAAAATATAATTTATAAAAATATGGGGAAAAAGTGAAATTCATATAAAAATTACAGAAAAAAATTATATAATTATCTCAATAAATAATTGCATATCGATTCATTAAATAAAGTCTGAATCTTAATATATATATTATAAACACATACACATATATCGATTAATGTAAGAATTTTCAAACTAATTAATTATCAATGTTACCTGAGTCAATGTAAGTCAATAAATATTGTAATATATACTAAAAGACATTAATGTTTTATTATAAATTGCATAGTACAGTGCACTGTAAAACAAAACACAAATGTTTTAGGTTTTTTTTTTTTTTTTTTTTAAGTTGTTTGTTTTAGCTATTTTTTTAGGCCTTTTGAGATTATTATTTTTTGCTTCTTTCTTTGTTTTTTTTTTTCTTTTAAAATTTTTTTTGGTTTAATTTAGTTTGTTAATATTAAATTTGTTTTTTAGTTATCAGACTTTCATGACATATTTTTCGGGTTTAACAGGTTAATCTGGTTTGACAAGTTAACCCATAATTTTTTTTTGCTTTTTTTTCTTTTTAATTTTTTTTTCATGTAGTTTAGTTTGATAATGTTAAATTTTTTTTCTATTTAGTTATCAGATTTTCATGATACATATTTGGATTTCACGGGTGAATCCAGTTTAATTCAGGGTTGACCTGTCAATTTTTTTTGTTTTTTTATTTTCATATATTTTTTTTAATATATATATATACACACACCGATTTATGTAAGAATTTTTAAACTAATTTAATAATTAATGTTTACCCGATTCAATGCAAGTCAATGAATATAAGATTATATAAATCTTGTGTGAATAGTGATTATCAACGTCGAGTATCTGGGTATCCAAAAAGCCCCCACCAGGAAAAGAACGGTCGAAATTTGGAGAGAAGTTAAGCTGAATTGCTTTGTTGTTTTGCAGATGGACCCGGGGAATCAAGACTCCTTTTCAAGTCTTGAAGTTATTTTTTACAATTATTGGCATCGCATGGAAAAAAAAAAAGGGGGGGGGGGGAACGTGAAAAAAAGAAAAAGAAAAAGAAAAGCTGTGTGCGTGAGCAAAGAAACCATCTTTGTTTTCGTGGAAAATTATATGCATTTCGCTTTTCTTCCTTGGGATGGTTGCTGTAGCTCGATTTTTTTTCTTTAATGTTAAAAAAAGTATAGGAATTAATAATATTTTTATATTTTCAAGTCAAAATTTATTGATTAATTTCAAAATCTAGTCAATTGACCCTTATTTAACCATGGGTGGGATCAAAAGTATTTTTAATGCTAAAAAGTTAATGTGCATGTATTTCCAAAGTGTTTTTGACTTAAGGAATTTATTGCAAATCAATTTTTTTTAATATATTTAATTAAATAAATTGAAAATCGAGAATAAATTTAAGAAAAAAATTGTTAATGCTAACTAAAAATTAAACAAAAAAAGTTAAGAGATTGATATATATTAAGTTATTTGATCTCGTAGCATGATCTATAAACACAATTAAAATTAATAACTTTGTTTTTTAGAATTAATCTTCATTCAATTAAACAATATTAAAAATAAACAATTGAATAGAATTAAAGAAAAAATATTACATAAGGTTGCACAAAACATCCACTAATATTAGAAGAAAAGTTATAACCAAGTAAAAATTAAATATTAATCTATTAAAAAAATATCATAATTCTTTTAATTAAGTTATTTAAAATTAAATACTTGCTTGGTCATACATGTCACACTTTTATTTAATTAATCTATTTTAACTAATCTTAAATTAAATTTCAAAAAAGTTCAAAAGGGGTTAAATGTTTGGGCCAATAAAAACAAATGCCCATATGCAAAGGACTGCAAGGCCAACCTCGTGTACTTGAGCGTTCCTCTGTTTTTTTTTTTTCTTTCTTCTCCACCAAAGGTGTATATGCATATGACATGTTATTCGCCTTTATTTTCTTGAAAAAAATTAAGATAGACAACATGTTTGATCACTATAATGATAGTTAAAAGGAGAGGGGTGTTTAATTTGAAAATTATTTTTTAACCTATTTTCACATTAAACACACCTATTACACACACACTTAGAGCATCAAGAAACCAATTTATTAATTCAAAAAACAATAGGATAGTCTAATAATACAAAATCAAACTAGAGATACTTTTTTTTTTTTATCTCATCCCTGATTTACCTTTTTAAGCAAGATAAATATTCAAAACCACCACCATTAAACCCACTTCATCAAATAGAACTTGTTGATATCAAGAACAATAAGTATTATCACAACAAGAATTCATAGTTTTACCGACGGAAATATTCCGTCGGTCTGTGATTGATAGTACGCCGGTAAAATATTTACCGACCCAATTACCGATGGAATACGTCCGTTGGCTTACCTTTCATTGGTGATTTCCCATTCCGTCGCTAATTCGGTCGGAAAAACAAAAAAACCATTTACCGACGGTTTTACAGACGGAATTTGCGCGCCAAAAAAATAAATTTCCCGCTTCAATAATACCGACGGATTTCTATTCCGTCGGTGATACCGATGGTTACTATCTGTCGGTAACTTAGTCGGTGAATTGTTGGCATACCGACAGAATATACCGTCTGTGAATTCGTCGGGAATATATAATACCGACGGAATTAATCCGTCGGTAAATCTGTTGGTGAGTCATGAAAACACCGACCGGATTTATCCGTCTGGAAATTTGTCGGGGATGGTCGCGGCTACTGTCTAATGCCGACGGATTTATTCCGTCGGTAAATCCCTTTGTAATTTTTTTTTATTATTTTTTTTAATAATTATTTAGAATATATAATATAAAATGATATAAATTAATGGTAATAGAAACCAATTATGCAAATAAAATTTATATTAAGCATAAAAAAACAAAAAATGTAAGATAAATAATATTCATTACAAAATGAAATTGTTCAAAAAAACATTAAATGTAAATAATGTTTATCAAAAATTAATATAAAGGAGGTTGAGGAGGATCAGGAGGAGGAGGAGGCTGACTGTTATGCGGCCAATTTGGATTGGGTGCACATGTTCCACATTGTGACATGTTTATGACCATTTGACGAAGCTCTTCATAGGCCACTCTTTGTTGTGCAGATTCTGTTGTGTATTGTTCTTTGAGTTGTGTGTACGCCTCTGATATCTGGTCGCACCTTTGCTGCAAGGCCATGTACTCCTTAGATTGGGAGCTCGATACTGATTGGGAGCTCCCGACGGTTAAAGCAGTACGGGTCGTCCGCAAGTTGTCGGCCCTAGTGTTGGAGAGCCCGTAAACCCGATTCTTATCGGGTCCACCTGACGATCCAGCCTCCATCCACAAATCCGGGTCAAATTCCAGATGGGTCAAAGGATCGTCCCCGTATGTCTCCCTCAACCGATTATTATAGATCTCCTGAAATTTTTTTTAAAAAAGTAATAATCATATTCAATTCAATAAACATAATAATAACTTACAAAATAAAATAGATGAATAAACATACCACAAAATGTTGGGCGCGGCTGTCAACGAACTGTTGCACCCCCTTTTGGCGGTCTTGACTCCGCACGTGCGTCTCCACAAACAGCTCCATAGGGCTCGGCTCACGTCCAAGACATGTAGCCTATAATGAAAAAAAATTATTAACAACAAATTAATTGAACGATATATTTCATTTAAATTAATCTTACCATCCGTTTCGCATGTGCAGCAAACGGAACGGAGCCGCCGGTGTGCGTTGTCACCGAGCCATGAATTGGCCGATTCCGGTTGCCAGCACCGGACTGTGAGCGTCGTGTGAACCGCTCAGACGTCACGTGCTCAAGATAGTGCGGCCATATATCCTCCAGGATGTATATCGGTTTGAAATCCCTCCAAACTGCAATATCATTCCAGCCTTGGAACCCCCTATCCCTCGTAGTTTGTTTTGCCTTTTTTTGGGCTTCGTACAAAAAATCACGCAACCTACTTAACGCAATAAAAAAATTACATTTCGAAACATAAATTTTTTTATAAAAAAAAGTTATATTATTTTCGATGTTACCTAGTTGCCGCGTGATTTTCCCACACCCTCCTCACAACATTGTTATGTTCCTCGTTTCAGCAGAATTGATTTTGTGTATAAGAAATAATTTTTAAAAATGTTAATAATTTATTTACAATTATATTAAGAATTTATTAGAAATAAGCTAAAATTATATATTAACACGAACCTTAAATCTGGAAAATCATGCATTGATTTGAGGCATCCATTCAGGATGTCTGGATATCTGACTCCATTGAAACAATGGAATCTCCATCGACGCTTTAAACGCCGATGATATTACTCAGGCGGCCTCAATGTTTGTGAACCTGAAAAGAATTGAAATTAATTAAATAGTGACTTCATAAATTTGTTTTTTTTTAGAAAAAAAAAATTAAAACCTTAACAAACTTACATTGAAAGATCGTCCTTCCATTGTGCCTCGTACTTGCGGCTAAATCGATTCCGCTGCGAAGGCAGGCCGCTTCTGCGATGTGAAGCAGCGCTGGAAGAGGCAGCATCAGCTGACGACGCAAGTGGTGTAGGTGCCTCTTCTTGAGAGGCACCTAAGGAAATGTCTTCGTCGCTGTTAGACGAACTTGATGCGACCGGACGTGAAGCTCTGGATTTCATTCTGTGCATCTAACCAATTTTATATAAATAAATATATAATTCAATTGAAATGTTAAAAAAAATTCGACAGCACCTCCCCTATACTTGGATACTACCCAAATCCACAAACCAATTGACAACAAAAACTATAAATTCAAAATAAATATAAACAATTAAGCACAAATCATCAAGTTAGAGTAAAATTAATAATTCTTCCAACATATTCAATTACTAAATCTAAGATAAATTCAACATTTACAATATTAATTCAACAAATTATTAAATATTCATTATGGCAATACAACAATAAAATTATTCTAAAGTAAATTCAACAAATTAATCAATAATTATATATGGCAATACAACAATAAATTATATTCAATAAATTAAAAAAAATATAAACTAACAATTAAAATCAATGGACATAATCTAACAATTGAAATCAATGGAAATAATTAAATACAAATCATGCAATAATAGAGTAAAATTACTAATTATTCTAACAATTACTAATTCTAAGTTAGATTCAACTTTAACAACAAACATCCAATAAATTAACTAATACCAATTATAACAACACAATTCAAAAAAAATATTCAAAAAATTCATAAAAAAAAACCTACATCAATAAAAAGAACGAAATATACATACCTTAATAATATGTCCAATTCAAAACTTTATCTACATTACAAAAAAATACACCAAAAACAACAAAATAACAAAAAAAAAAAAACTACAACTAAAATAAAATAAAATATAAAAAAACCACATACCTTTATTCAAATCTTGCAAGAGATTCAAGGTGAAAGCCTTGAAGGATTGAGAGCAAAAAACTGAAAATTTGCTTGTCCGGAGGAGAAGAAAAACGGAGGAGAAGAAAAAATGAGGGGAAGCGGCGGCAGCTAGAAGATATATGATAAGTCACAGATTTACCGACGGACATTAAAAAAATATTATTAATTTTTTAAATATGTCGGTAAGAGTTAAACAAGTCGTCGGTAAATTTTAAATTTCACACCGAATTTTTTAATTACCCTCCAAATTTTTCACGGTCCGTCGGTGATTCCGTCAGTAATCTGACACGGTTAGAGGTGCATTCAATTCGCACCCTTTGGAATTCGCGCTGTCCGTCGGTATTTTTGTCGGTAAAATTTGACCACCGACAACTTACCGACGGACTTCATTCCGTCGGTATGGATGTCGGTGAATGTGGCATTTCGGTGTAATTAGTTTTGAACTCTCGGTTTTATACCGACGGACTTCATTCCGTCGGTATGGACGTCGGTGATTGTGGCATTTCGGTGTAACTAGTTTCGAACTCTCGGTTTTATACCGACGGACTTCATTTCGTCAGTATGGACGTCGGTGATTATGGTATTTCAGTGTAATTAATTTCTTGCCCAATCAATAATTTTGTCATACCCGGCCTCACTCAGCTCGTGATCTGACTTAATGGTGAACACCTGTGCCACGGTCGACAATTTACTGTGGTTTGTGCAGCCATCCCATAAGGGTTCGTCAGAATCTTTCAACAAATCAAAAAACCTAGCTGCCGCTGCATTAGGTTCTTCTTCTATGATTGGACATTGACTGACATTACCTTGATTCATTCTCATTGCATCCATAACCATGTTTCTGTAAGGATTAGTGTTGTCATTTTCCGCTTCATGCACGTTGCTAGTATTAGAAGTTGACCCAACCACCGTTTCTCTCATTCTCCTATTACTAACAAATACCTCTCCATGTGCATACCAACACTGGTAATCCTCCACAAACCCTTTATGTAGAAGATGCATCATTACAACATCTGGATGCAGATACTTTTTATTTTGACACTTCCTGCATGGACACCTAATACCGCCTCCAGTAAAATTTCTGGGAATAGATGTTGCGAAATTAATAAAACCCTGAACCCCGTTACAATAATCCATCCTTCGCAATCCTTGGGGTGAATCTAGATACATCCATGAACAATCATCCATGACTTCTATCGAACCTCTATAAAATTATGATGACATCATGTATATATTAATTAACTAAGTTAGGTAAATAAACTTGTAAATATATTACTTTAACTCGAGATTATCCAACAAACCAATCACAACTTCTCATAAAATATTAAATATTCATTATCATTTATCAACGTCCATACAAATTAATATATATATATATATATATATATATATATATATATATATATATATATATAATAGAAATTACCACTCTGCAATACCATCGATAAAACTTAAAAGGATCCATTAAGCAAGCTATTAATTATTTCAAAACATAACATGTAATTCGGTAATTGTCACAAAGTTTTTACAAACAAATACAATCTTAAAAAATCTAAAACAAACCATAACAGGTATAAAATTATACATTCATAAACTACAAGTTTGTTTGAGAAATAACAATAAAGCAATAAAATTGGCATTAAATGTTAAAATTTAAACAGATAGAATTACTTACAAAAATTGATAAAATCCGTCGGTAAATCAGAATACGGATGTTGTGACCACAAAACTTCAAGAAATACAACTGCTGAGATGAGAAAGATTTTTGTTTGGGGGTGAGGGGGGGCTGGTTATTTGCAGATGGGGAGACTTAGGATTAGGAAGAAGAAGGAGAAATGAGGGAGGAGAGTGTCGACAGGGCGACCATATATTCATTTTTTCCGATGGAGTCACCGACGGAATAAATCCATCGGTGAATCCATCGCTAATTGTCACGGGGGATCGACACGTCACCGTACGGACCTGCCTTTTCAAATCCCTCGGTAATTCCATCGGTATTTTGTTAACGGTGCACCTGTCACGTCATCGTACAGCTCTAGCATTTAAATCCGTCGGTGAGTCCATCGGTAATTTTGTCTGTTAACCGGTCACGTCACCCGCACGGGTCCCAGGTTTTGAATCCGTCAGTGATTCTGTCGGAAAAATCACCCGCGAAAACCTCCGCCTCAGGTACCCGCCTTTTTTTCAGTAATTCTGACTTTCCATCCGTAATTCGGTCGCAAAATACCGACAGAAATATTCTGTCGGGGATTCTGTTGGTATTTAGCGAGTTTCTGGTAGTGTATATTTGAAAAATGGTTAAAAAGACAACTTTCTTGCTCGTTATTTTCAAGTGACTTCTCTTTTCTTTCTCAAACTTAGAGACTAAAATGTTAAGAAAATATATTTTGAATCAAAATTAAAATTGCAAAAACTAAAGATACTTCAAAGTAAAATGAATGGTGTGCTAAACAAAACTTTTTCTAAAGAATTTGGAATTATCCTTTTATTGGTTTACACTTTGGTCATTTTTTGTTAAATTTTCTCTTTTCTTGAAAAACTTTAATAAATAGGCATTAATTTAGGCGTAGAAAGTTGCAACTGAAAAATAAAATTTGAGGATCAAAATTGAAAAAAACAAACTGCAGTGATTTAGTATATGTTGTAATATATTGAGGGGTCTAAGTTTTAAAGAAACCTAATTTAGTCCCTAATATATGTACTCAATTTTAATTGGATCCCAAGCCTATCAATTTTATCTTAAATGTTATAAACAATATTTCTCTCTCAGGGTTTTATGTTGATGTTAATTAATTTTTTAATATTTTTTTTTTAAAAAACATCATTTTATTACATTAAAATATTTCTATTCGAAGGGAAATATTAACAAGAAAATGATGGAAGAAGGTGTTGTAACCCATTTCTGGGTCCCCACATAAAAAATAATAAAATACAAAAAAATTCAAAAAAATATATTATCAAAAAATAGAACAGTGAAAAAATGCCAGAGCGCCCTAAAAATGCTCAAAAATTGATTGTGGATGTTCAAAAATCAAAAATTAATTTTTGACAGTATATCATTGACTGATGAGAGCCCCGATGATAAAGAAAATTCAATTTGAGGAAGAACAATGCAAAATTAGAAGTTTATGGACTCAATTAAATTTTATTGAAGGTTTAATTGAATTTATGGAATTTTTAATTGCAAGAAAAATTGATTTTGGAGTTAATTTGGGCTTTAATTGGAAGAAATTGAAGTTCTGGGGTCAAATTATAATTTTTGGAAGTTAATTTGGTCAAATCAGGGGCTTAATTGCATAAAGAATGAAGTTTAATGGCCAATTAGGGACTTAATTGAAGAAATCCGAGACCAAGGACTAAAATGCAAAACACGCGCAACTGGAGGGACTTCTTTATATCTGACGCGTCTTGGCGCCTTTTCCTTTTAAATGAAACGGCGCGTTTTGACCAAAACGGCGCCGTTTCATTCACTGTTTATTTAAAAAAAAGAGAGAAAACGCAAAACGGTGCCGTTTTGAAACGGCACCATCGTCTTCTTCCCTGCGCACGCAGAGAACAGGGGAGAAGAATTTTTTTCTCCTCTTTTCGCCGAACTTTCTTTCCCATTTTTTACGCAATAAGACGCCCACCATTCGGCGCCCACTTGCCTCCTTTTTCTCCACTGATCGATAGTGGAGGGGGCGGCCAACAGTGGCCGCCCCACCGTGACGTCCTTCCCCTGTTTTTGCCTATAAAAACAGGGGAAGCAGACCGAAGAAGAAAAAAGGGACCAAGGAGGACAGAAGGGAGAAGATAGAGGGGAGAGAAGGAGAGGATCGAGAGAGAGAGCAGAAGAAGAAAAGAAAAGAAAAGAAAAGAAAGAGGTTCTCACCTCTGCACCGAAGAAGAGAACAAGGGAGAGGCTGCCACTGCCATCGCCAGCACCGCCTTCGCCTCCGCCTCCGCTGCCACCAGCAGTCGCCGGCGTCGCCGCCTCTCCAGGTAAACACTGCCCCCTTTTATTTTTATTTTCGTTTCTTCCCTCGCCATGCAGGACGTGCACGGTGCACGCCTGCAGGCGAGGTGAAGCTGCTAAGGTGGGCTGGGCCCGAGCCCAGCCCATGCATTTGGGCCAGGTTCGGCCCAGCCCACTGAAATGGGCCGGGTCCGGCCCATTTCAATCCATTTCAATTTTTTATATATATATAGAATTGTTACAATTTTTCCAGCACATGTTTTTATCAATTTTGCTTAATATCGGTCTGTATTTTACATCGTAAAAATATACATTCGGTATTAAAATACCCAGTTTTTGTTTTTACACAGTACTGTTCACACAACATAAAAAATCAAAAATATTTGTTTCAGCATTTTATAATTTTTTTGCGTTGGTTTTATATCATTTTGATTAATATCGGCCAGTATTTTTATGTCGTAAAACACAAATCCGGTATTAAAATACCTGGTTTTCGGCAAAAACTTCCAAAAATACAAAAAAAAACAAAAATTAAAAAAAAAATTGTTTTTGTGCATACGGCCAAGTGTCTCAAATCTAAAACATCATATCGTATTTTTCATATGTCAAAAAACAATATTTTAGCATGCATTTTGGTTTTAATAACCAGTTTATTAAAGTCAAGAGAACATTGGCCAAAATCTCAAAAACAACAAAATATTTTATTTTGTTTGATTTTAGTATCAAGGATTATGAATTTATACGTAAATCGTATTCCTGACATTAAAAAGATATTTTCTTTTGACGACTTCGAATAGTTAGTTTTTTTTACCCGATAAAGATAAGGATCTCCTTACAGAGGAGGACTTTTCTTAAACCGTAAACGAACCAACAATTCAAAAACCACAACGCGATTTTAGATTTTATCATACATTAAAACAATGCAGCCTACCTTAGGTAGGGCGTAGTTGGGGTGCTAATACCTTCCCTTTACGCAACCAGTCTCCGTACCCGATCTCTAAAGACCAGTTAAGGTTCCTAGTAACCAGAATACTAGGTGGCGACTCCCAGTCCATATTTTCACATATAGAGACAAGAATTCCTTGTCTCTCCTTATTTTCCAGGAATAAATATTCCGATTTTTTTTCCTTGAGGGTGGACGATTGCCGCGCCGCCGCACACGTGCGACACAGTGCATTTGAGATGAGGAAAGGCCATCTTTGATAATCCTTTCACAAGGCTAAAAAAATATCCGTTGCAGTCCCATTTTGAGCCTAGTAATGTTTTTTGAAATAACCTTGACTAGGATCACACCCCACACTGGGGGGCAAAATAAGGGAGTTTGTTGTTTTTACCATCCAGACAAAGCAGTGAAGATGGGTGCTGGAATTGATCATGTAATGTTTCATCTTTCATTATCATCCAAATGTAACAGTGAAGATAAATATACATATGATTGTGCTCAACGAAACAAAAACAAAGAAAACAAAGAGAAAAGCCCAAACCCGACACTGGGGGGCATGAAGACTATTTTATAAACAACAAATCCCAAAAGACAAAAGGTCAGGAAACAAGCACAAGTGATCCTTAGTCTTGAAATCCCTTAAACACCTTTTGAGCCTATAACATATCCATTTTCTTCGTAACCAATAGCCAAAGCCTACATTACATACCTGATAGAGCCCTTTCTGATCAAAGGCAAGCAATCTGGATCGGTAGGCAGTGCTTTCATGTGCGGGTCAAATCATTATTCATGCAAATAAAATAAATACTTTGAATCATATTTCGGTTCTCAATAACCCTCAAATTGAAATTTAAACCTTTTGTGACCAACCAGATGTCACCTTCATCTTTAAACAAAAGCGAAAAGCTTTCATCACTTCAAGAAACCTGTCCATAGGAATCACTTGAATTTTTCAGAACAAGTTTATTTTGAACCAATATCAAAATCATTTTTGTGATTGGAATAACTTGGAAGTTCCAAAAATTTTGCATGAAAACATTCATTGTACAAAAAATCCAAACTTACTTTCACATATCCTCACCCCAAACTAAATCCAAGTTGAACACTTGGGGGACATGATCAAGCTGGGGGGCAATCAAACACACATAGTAGGGCTGGCTCCATGATTCCTTTTCTAAGGAAAATGTCGGGCAAAATTGGCAACTCTTGAGATAAAGGGTGAAGGACAAAGATGTATGATGACATCAAACCCTTCCCAAAGGTCAAGATCACAATATGCAACCCGAGTAAGTAGAAGTGGAAAAACCATCGAAGTTTACTACCAACACTACAACTTTTGAGAGAAAACAAAGACACCATGAAGAAATGGGGGCCTATATTTCTCAGGTAAGTATACATGCATATCACTCATAATGCATTTGCTTTTCAACATTGACAATCATTGTTTCAACATCAACTTTTAGGTAGTGCGTTTTATAACCCCTACCTCCTTTTGAGTGCTCCTTTGAGCCCTCACCTCCATTTTGAGTGCGCCTTTGAGCCCTCATCCCTTGGGTAGTGCGTTTTCTAACCCTACCTCCTTTTGAGTGCGCCTTTGAGCCCTCACCTCCATTTTTGAGTGCGTCTTTGAGCCCTCAGCCCTTTGGTAGTGCGTTTTCTAACCCTACCTCCTTTTGAGTGCGCCTTTGAGCCCTCGCCTCCATTTTGAGTGCGCCTTTGAGCCCTCATCCCTTTGGTAGTGCGTTTTCTAACCCTACCTCCTTTTGAGTGTGTCTTTGAGCCCTCAGCCCTTTGGTAGTGCGTTTTCTAACCCTACCTCCTTTTGAGTGCGCCTTTGAGCCCTCATCCCTTGGGTAGTGCGTTTTCTAACCCTACCTCCTTTTGAGTGCGCCTTTGAGCCCTCAATTCCTTTGGTTGCGTTTTTCTCACCCTACCTCTTTTCGAGTGTGCCTTTAAGCCCTCGCCATCCAATTCTTCATATTTTTTCCATCTGGGTACGTCACCCATTACAATGAGACCACTCTTTACCTTAAGTATGTGTTGGGCAGCTCGCCCATGAAAATATACCATTTTTCTTCAAAAAACAAAGGGTTTGAACACACAGGATTTTGGTTCTGGTTAGAGGGGATTGCCGAATGGAATCTCAGTCTATCCCAACCACACACAGGATTTTGGTTCTGGTTAGAGGGGATTGCCGAATGGAATCTCAGTCTATCCCAACCACACACAGTATTTTGGTTCTGGTTAGAGGGATTGCCGAATGGAATCTCAGTCTATCCCAACCACACACAGGATTTTGGTTCTGGTTAGAGGGGATTGCCGAAAGGAATCTCAGTCTATCCCAACCACACACAGGATTTTGGTTCTGGTTAGAGGGATTGCCGAAAGGAATCTCAGTCTATCCCAACCACACACACATAATATTTTAGGTTCTAGTTAAAGGGGATTGGCGAAAGGAATCTCAGTTTAGCCCAACCACACACAGGACTTTGGGTCCGGTTAAAGTTTTAGGTCAATCAAATTTTGAGACGACCCGTTTCGGAAAATCAATTTTGTTTTATCTTTACAACACTTATTATGCACAAATCTTTGCTCCGTAAGCATTGTAAAGAGGGGGGCAACTGTTGTAACCCATTTCTGGGTCCCCACATAAAAAATAATAAAATACAAAAATATTCAAAAAAATATATTATCAAAAAATAGAACAGTGAAAAAATGCAAGAGCGCCCTAAAAATGCTCAAAAATTGATTGAGGATGTTCAAAAATCAAAAATTAATTTTTGACAGTATATCATTGACTGATGAGAGCCCCGATGATAAAGAAAATTCAATTTGAGGAAGAACAATGCAAAATTAGAAGTTTATGGACTCAATTAAATTTTATTGAAGGTTTAATTGAATTTATGGAATTTTTAATTGCAAGAAAAATTGATTTTGGAGTTAATTTGGGCTTTAATTGGAAGAAATTGAAGTTCTGGGGTCAAATTATAATTTTTGGAAGTTAATTTGGTCAAATCAGGGGCTTAATTGCATAACTATTGAAGTTTAATGGCCAATTAGGGACTTAATTGAAGAAATCCGAGACCAAGGATTAAAATACAAAACGCGCGCAATTGGCGGGACTTCTTTATATCTGACGCGTTTTGGCGCCTTTTCCTTTTAAATGAAACGGCGCCGTTTCATTCACTGTTGTAAAAAAAAAAAAAGAGAAGCCTAAAACGGTGCCGTTTTGACGACACTGTTGGTCTTCTTCTTCCCCTGGACGCGCGAGGCAGGGGAAGAAGAAGATTTTTCTTCCCCTTTTCGCCTGCTTCCCACCCGGATTTGGCGCAATAAGACGCCCGCAATCACCCACTTGTCTCCTCCTTTTTATCCTTTTGAGTCGATAGTGGAGGGGCAGCCGACAGTGGCCGCCCCACCACGACACCACCCCCCTGTTTTTGCCTATAAAAACAGGGGAGGGGCACCAAAAAAAAAGAAGAAGAAAAGGAGAAAAACAGAAAAAAGACCGAGGGAGAGAGAAGAGGGAGACGAACCGAGAGATAAGAGAAGAGAAGAGAGAGGGCAGAGAAGAAGAAGAAGAAGAAGCAGGAAAGAAAACGAAGAAAAACATAAGAGAAAAAGAAGGGAAACGCAGAACCACCGTGCCTTCGCCACCATTGCCTCCGCTGCCACCAGCAGCACCGCCTCGACGCCACCACAGGTAACCTCCCGCTGCCCCGTCTCCTTCTCCTTCTGCCTTCTTTTGTTTTCATGCGGAACGTGAATTAATTCACGTTCTGCAACTGATGAGAGGCTGGTTACTGTGCCTATGCACAGTAACCAGCCCATTTAGTAATGGGCCGGGTTGGCCCAGCCCACTGAAATGGGCCGGGTCCGGCCCATTTCAATTTATTTTATTTTATTTTATTTTATTAATTTTTTTTTTACAATTTTTTTCAGCACATTTTTTATCAATTTTGCTTAATATCGATCTGTATTTTACATCGTAAAAATATAAATCCGGTATTAAAATACCTGGTTTTCGGCAAAAACTTCCAAAAATACAAAAAAAAAACAATTAAAAAAAAAACGTTTTTGTGCATACGGCCAAGTGTCTCAAATCTAAAACATCATATCGTATTTTTCATATGTCAAAAAACAATATTTTAGCATGCATTTTGGCTTTAATAACCAGTTTATTAAAGTCAAGAGAACATTGGCCAAAATCTCAAAAACAACAAAATATTTTATTTTGTTTGATTTTAGTATCAGGGATTATGAATTTATACGTAAATCGTATTCCTGATATTAAAAGGATATTTTCTTTTGACGACTTTGAATAGTTAGTTTTTTTACCCGATAAAGATAAGGATCTCCTTACAGAGGAGGACTTTTCTTAAACTGTAAATGAACCAACAATTCAAAAACCACAACATGATTTTAGATTTTATCAGACATTAAAACAATGCAGCCTACTTTAGGTAGGGCGTAGTTGGGGTGCTAATACCTTCCCTTTACGCAACCAGTCTCCGTACCCGATCTCTAAAGACCAGTTAAGGTTCCTAGTAACCAGAATACTAGGTGGCGACTCCCAGTCCATATTTTCACATATAGAGACAAGAATTCCTTGTCTCTCCCTTTTTTCCAGGAATAAATATTCTGTTTTTTTTTCCTTGAGGGTGGACGATCGCCGCGCCGCCGCACACATGCGACAGAAGGAATCTATTGAGAAATGTGTGATTAATTGAGAAGTATGAAGAGGCTTTATTTTGATTGCTTTGAAGTGTCCAATCCAACAATGTCTTAACCTGACCTGTGACATTAGCTTTTGCATATGATTTCTTTAGAGGCATAATAGAATTTGGAACTTTAATCATTCTTGTGCATGTAATCGTAATTAAAATCTTAATTATAAAATTAACTATCAAAATATTACCTCAAAGATTGTGCTATTTTTTTTTTTTTAGCTCAAAATGATGTTGACAGAAACAAAACCTTAACAACAAATAGAAATCATAATTAAATATCAGGAGAGGCCGTTTAACAATAATAAATATTAAGCGTTCAGTACTAATTTAAAATAAGTAATTTAAAAATTACTCCCTGCTGATAATTAAAATATTGAAAAAACAATTAATAAAAGATTACAACAAGGCAGCTACTAATGGAGGATTTACAATGAAAATAGAAATAAAAAGCCCATATTAGTGTGGGTTTAATGTGTCTTTAATTATTAGTATTGTGGTGGAACACATGTTTTAAAAATATATCAAAATAAAATTTTTATTATTTTTAACATTAACATATTAAAAATCATTAAAAAATATCAAAACAATATTGATTTTATATATCCTTACAAATTCTAATAAGCTAATACTTCAATTTTTATCAAATCAAAAGGAGAACTAATCGAATAATTATTTCCTAACTGTCACACCCCCACAAAAAATTTATAAAGGCACGACATCGGCTGGCGATTTTCGTTGTGTTCTAAGGATTTGGTTCTTTGGAGTCGCCACCTAGTATTTGGTCACTAGGAACCCTAACTGGTCTTTCAGAGATTCTAAGGCAAGGGACTGGTTGCGTAAAGGGAAGGTACTAACACCCCTAGTACGCCCTACCTAAGGTAAGCTGCTTGGTGTTTGGTTTGCTTTATAGTCTATGGTGTTGGTGTTTTCTAATCCCGTCAACTCGTAAATCGCAAGGATAAGAGAATAAAAGAATGAAGAAAATTTCACAATTCTTAAAAAAAACAATTACTTTTCACGACTCGTAAACCGTGGAGAAAAAAAAATTAAAATTTTGAAATGTTCTCGATTGCAACCAAAGCTTCTTTCAAACATGCGCGTTGATTTATTACTCCCGATAATATTTTGGATGTTCGTTCTTTTAAGGATTTCTTCATCCAAACATTAGCGGTGAACAATAACCACAACTTCTCCTCCCAAAATAAGATTTTTATAGTTTTTGGAATATTTGGCCAATACCCTTTGGAGTTTTACAAAACAGGTTGTAAAATCCACAAATGCAAGAAAATGATTTTTTTGTGTTTAAGAAATCTATGCGAAAACACATTTTCAAAACTTCCAATATTTTTTTATATATATATAAAGGACATTCAAAACATGCTAGTGTATTGGCCGTATGCATGAAAACGAAACATTTTTTTTATAAACTCTTTTTTTTTACGAAGACAGGTGTTTTTTAAATACTGAAATTATATCCCCATAGTATAAAAAAATGCAAATCAAAATATACCAAAAACAACAATATATTTTTTTTACTTTTCAGAAATTTTTTTATTTATTTATTTTTTTTTATTTTTTTGAGAAAAAAAAATATATATATACATATATACACACACATGCATAAATATAATAATATAATAATATAATATAATATTAATATATTAATATATTAAAATGGGCTGGGCCGCCCCAATTAACTGGGCCGGATTCCAGCCCCAAAAATTGTTGGGCCGGACTCGACCCAACAGCAACCTACTTTGGTCTGGGCCGGACCGGCCCAGACCCATATCATTGGGCCAGACACTGTCTGGCCCAACAAAAAAGAAATGAACGGGGGGGGGGGAATTATTTTCCCCCCACCTCCTGCATGCAGAAACAATTCTGCATGCAGGAGGCCAAAACTTGCGCCCGGATTAACAAGAACGTATGCAGGGGGGAGGAGACGTACCTGGCGCGGCGGAGACGATGGCTTGCTGACGGTGCTGCAGTGTCGTGGCTTCACGGACGGCGGCTCCAGGGCGGCGCTGCGGCTGTTTTCCAACGGTTCGTCGTCGTTCAACCGGCTCGTTCCTTCTGTTTCAGCTTCTTGAGTTCCCTCTCAGTTTCAACTATCCCAAGCTTCTCAACTTTTGGGTTTTCAGTGGCTGTTTCTTGAGTTCGTTGGTTTCTCTCTCTTTCGGTTCTTCTCTTTCTTTTTCGGGTCCTCCCTCCTTTTTTTTTTCTTCAGTTTTCTCTTCTATTTATAGGGGCCGAACCGGTGTGGGGGACCAGTGTTAGTGCGCCTTGGAGCGGGTTTCGCGGGTGGCTGGTCGGCCACCACCCGCGACAGCAAGGTGCCGTTTCTTTACTTTCGGCCGGTGGTCGGCCAATGCTTTCGGTCGGCGGTCCCACGGTGTGGGGGCTTCGGGTTGTTCGGTGGAGATGCAAGGGAGAGAGAGGCGGGAAGTTTATTTCAAAAACCAAGCTTTTCCTTCTGTTGCAGGTGCGGGGGAAAGGAAGAAGAAAGGGGAACAGTGCCGTTCAAAACGGCACCGTTCCGTCTTTTTTTTTTTTTTTTTTATGCATGAAACGACGTCGTTTTGGATAAAACGCGCCGTTTCATTTAAAAATAAAGGCGCCAGAACATGTTTCGAATCAGTCCTTAATCATCTTTGTTTAATTCAATTTCGTCCCTGCTAATTTCGGTCCGTCCCCATAGTTGGCCGCGTTTTTCACTTTGGTCCTTGGCCTCTGATTTATGCAATTAAGCCCTCAATTGATCAATAAACTTCCAATTTCTTCAATTAAGCCCCTGAAACAATTCCAAACAGACCCCCCTATCTTTGCGCCTTCTCCAAATTGGTCCCTGGTTTCGGATTTTCACAATTAAGTCCCTAATTGGCCCTTAAACTTCAATATTTATGCAATTAAGCCCCTGATTTGACTTAATAAAATCCTAAAAATTATAATTTAGCCCCAGAACTTTAATTTCTTCAATTTAAAGCCCAAATTGACTTAAAAAATCAATTTTCTTGCAATCAAATCCCCTATAAATCCAATAAAAAATCAATTAAACCCATAAACATCCAAATTTGGGCTTCTCTCCTCAAAATTCAAAATTTCCTTCTCAATAGGGTTCTCATCCTTCAAGAATATATTGTCAAAAATCCAATCTTTGTATCTTTATACTCCTTGACCAATTTTCTGACCATTTTCCGAGCGCTTCTGCCTCTTGTCATTTTTCTAACCTTCTTTGGCTATTTATTTTATTTTTTTGCGGGGACCCAAAAATGGGTTACAACAGATGCCCCCTCTTTATAGAGCTTACGGAGCGAAGGTTTTGCGCAGTAAGTTTTATAAAGATAGTCCCAACTAAACTCCCGAAAACTGATCTGGTCGAAGCTTGATCGATCTGAAACTCTTTCTTTACAACAATCCTCTTCGGCCATCGGAATCCCATCTGGAAATTCCCTTTAACAAAAATGAAATATGAGGTCCCTTCTGGCGACCCCTTTTTGAAAAATATCGAAATGCGAGATCCCTTCTGGCGATCTCCTTTAATCAAACTTATAATCCCATCTGGGATTCCTATTAACAAACATGAAGTATGAGGTCCCATCCGGCGACCTCCCAAAATAGTGAAATGCGAAACCCCTTCTGGCGATTTCAAACAACCTGGAATCCCATCTGGCGATTCCTTTTAACCAACATTAAGTGTGAGGTCCCATCTAGCGACCTCCACAATAGTGAAACACGAGATCCCTTCTGGCGATCTCGAACAACCTGGAATCCCATCTGGCGATTCCTTTTAACCAACATGAAGTGCGAGGTCCCATCTGGCGACCTCCACAATAGTGAAACACGAGATCCCTTCTGGCGATCTCAAGCAACCTGGAATCCCATCTGGCGATTCCTTTTAACCAACGTGAAGTGTGAGGTCCCATCTGGCGACCTCCATAATAGTGAAACACGAGATCCCTTCTGGCGATCTCAAACAACCTGGAATCCCATCTGGCGATTCCCTTTTATTCAAAGCTGAAATATGAAGTCCCTTCTGGCGATCTTCATCGAAAAAATGAGATCCCTTCTTGCGATCTCTTTTAACCAAACAACTTGGAATCTCATCTGACGATTCCCTTTTACCAATTGCTATCGATGTCGTTCTTCCTGCTGGCAGGGTCTGAAAAATATTATTTTCTCTTCTTTCTGTTCTAGACTCAACTCAATGATTCTTTCTTCGTCCACAATCTCGTTGGAATGCACTAAGATCTCCTCCTGTAACGATAAAAAAACATACGTGCAATGACTTTATGATTAGATGCAATGCATGCATTCGTACCTGGTTTTGAAACATAGGCCCCCATCCTCTTTTCTAGTTCATGAGACTTCCTCGTAACATGAGCGTGCTTTTGAAGTCGTATGCCGGATTCATCTCTCGTGTTGCCTTTTTTCTTATCATATTCTTGGAGAAAAAGTATTTGACTTTCCTCAAGTAGCCCTTTTCTCAAAATGTAAGACTTGTTCTTGCTTTTATGTCATTGCTTTTGTCAAATGCTTTAGCTTGGTTTTCAAATCTATAGGCTTCCGTAAAAACTTTTCATAAAACATCTTGTATTGCCCCCAGTGTAGAGGTGTGATCCTAGTTTGAGCTTTTATATAGAGAAGAAATTCGTTCAGTCGATGCTAAACTTTTTAAATGAGTGAGGAGATGCACTGTTGGGATTAATGCAAAAAATGATTGTTGTGAGATCAATGCACAAAAGGAAAGAAATCAATGGCCAAACTTTGCTTTATTAATTTAGGGAACTACATCAAGCGTAATATCTTTTTACAGAGTCAGAATTCACAGGCCGAGCTAGGTCTTCTCCATCCATTCTAGCTAACTTCAACGCTCCTCCTGAGAATGCCTTTGTTACTACATAAGGACCCTCATAATTTGGTGCCCATTTGCTTCGATCATCTCCTGGTAATGACAATATTTTCTTCAATACTAGATCCCCTTCTTGAAACATACGCGGTCTAACATTCTTATCATACGCCTTAGCCATTCGTTTCTGGTAAAGTTGGTGATGACATATTGCGGCCATCCTCTTCTCACTGATCAAGTTCAATTGCTCGTATCTCACTCTGGCCCACTCGGCCTCTTCTATCTCAGAATCTATTAACACTCTTAACGATGGGATTTCCACTTCCAAAGGCATTACTGCCTCCATACCGTATACCAAAGAATATGGGGTAGTCCCTGTTGAGGTTCGAACTGCGGTGCGATATGCATGAAGGGCAAATGGTAACATCTCATGCCAATCCTTATAGGTGACTACCATCTTCTGAACAATCTTTTTGACATTCTTGTTAGCAGCTTCTACCGCCCCATTCATCTTTGGTCTATATGGCGAAGAATTGGAATGCTTGATTTTCCATTTAGTGCAGAGCTCTATTATCATCTTGCCGTTGAAATTCTGGGCATTATCAGTTATAATCTGTTCTGGGGGACCATACCGACATATCAAATCTCTCTCAATAAATTTCTTCACCACTTTTTGTGTCACATGAGCAAATGACCCGGCTTCTACCCATTTTGTGAAGTAGTCAATAGCCACGAGGATAAATCTATGACCATTGCTCGCTTTTGGGTTTACAGGTCCAATCACATCAATTCCCCACATCGCGAAAGGCCATGGAGATGTTAAGTTAAACAGAGGAGCTGGTGGCATATTGACCTTATCACTGTAAATTTGACATTTGTGACATTTTCTGACATAGTCGATACAATCTTTTTCTAGTGTCATCCAAAAATAACCAGCCCTTTGGATTTTCCTTGCCATCATGTGCCCGCTAGCATGGGTTGAGCAAATCCCCTCATGGACCTCTCTTAATGCCTTTCTAGCATCTGCCTCATCCAAACACCTTAACAGGGTACCATCAAATGATCTTTTATATAAAATCTCTCCATCTAAATAGAAGTCTATAGCCAACCTTCTCAAGGTTTTCTTATCCGTGTTAGAAGCTCCCACCGGATATTCCTGATTCTGCACAAGATTCTTGATATCGTAATACCAAGGTTGTCCGTCCATCTCTCCTTCAACTAAACAACAGTGCGCTGGATCATTTCTAATATTAATGTGTACCGGTTGTACCTTGCATTTGAGGTCAATGGTAGTCATAGCAGCTAGTGTGGCCAAAGCATCCGCAAAATGGTTTCCCCTCCCTTCCTAGATGGGTGAATCTAATTTCTTCAAATTCCTTTGCTAGCATAGATAGGTATTCCTGGTACGGCCTCAACTTTTCCTCTTTGGTTTGCCATTCCCCTTTGACCTGGCAGATGATCAACATTGAATCCCCATATACATCTATCTTCTTTATCTTTAACTCCAATGCCGCTTCTAAACCGAGTATACAAGCTTCGTACTCAGCTGTATTGTTGGTGCATTCAAAATGTAGTTTGACCGAAACTGGGTATTGTTTCTTATTAGGAGAGATTATTACCGCCCCTGCCCCGTTACCATATACATTTACTGCCCCGTCAAAAAACATGGTCCACCAATCTGTCTTCTCTTCTTCCTTTTCTATTGACGATATATCTTCATCAGGGAAATCAAAATCCAAAGGTTCGTAATCTTCAACAGCATTATCGGCCAAATGGTCTGCAATGGCACTCCCTTTTACGGCTTTCCTTGTCATGTACACTATGTCATATTCTGCTAATAAAACCTGCCACCTTGCAATTCGACTTGAGAGAAAAGGCTTATTACAAATATACCTCAGGGGATCCAATTTTGAAATCAACCAAGTGGTATAGTATAACATGTAATGTCGCAACCTTTTTGCCGCCCACACCAATGCACAACACAACTTTTCTATCTCCGTGTATCTGGACTCACATTCAGTGAATTTCTTACTCAAGTAATAAATAGCTCTTTCCTTCCTTCCGGTTTCATCATGCTGACCCAATACACATCCCATGGCTACTTCAGTTACGGTTAGATATAATACTAGAGGTTTCCCTGATACAGGAGGCACCAGTAGAGGTGGATTTTGTAAATAATGCTTGATTTTATTGAACGCCTCCTCACACTCCTCATTCCAGGTTCCAGGGTTCTTTTTCCTTAGTAGTCGGAATATAGGCTCGCATGTTGTTGTTAGCTGAGCTATAAATCGAGCAATGTAATTCAACCTTCCTAAGAATCCTCTTACTTCTTTCTCCGTCTTAGGGGATGACATAGCTTGAATGGCCCTTACTTTGTCTGGATCCACCTCTATACCTCTATCGCTTACCACAAATCCCAACAGCTTGCCCGACTTAACTCCGAATGAACATTTTGCAGGATTAAGCCTTAGTTCATACTTCCTCAACCTCTCAAATAACTTCCTTAAAACTTCCACATGATCTTGTTCCTTTTTAGACTTGGCAATCATATCATCTACATACACCTCAATTTCTTTGTGCATCATGTCGTGGAATAGAGTCACCATTGCTCTTTGATATGTTGCACCCGCATTCTTTAACCCAAATGGCATGACCTTGTAGCAGTAGGTCCCCCAAGGTGTGACAAAAGTTGTTTTCGCCTTATCCTCGGGAGCCATTTTTATTTGATTGTATCCTGAAAAACCGTCCATAAAGGAATAAGTGGAACTTCGGGCAGCGTTATCCACTAAAACATCTATGTGTGGTAGAGGAAAATCATCCTTAGGACTAGCTCTATTCAAATTCCGAAAATCTACACAAACTCTAATCTTCCCTTCCTTCTTAGGCACCACAACAATGTTAGATACCCATTGCGGATATCTAACTACTTCTAGAAAGCCAGCATCCCATTGCTTTTCGAGTTCTGCCTTGACCTTGATCCAGACGTCCGGGTGGGCCCTCCTCAGTTTCTGCTTGACTGGCTTATACCCTTCTTCCAACGGTATCTTGTGTTCTACAATACTTGTATCCAAACCGGGCATATCTTCATATGACCAAGCAAAGACATCCGAATATTCTTGTAATAGGGTGATCAGTTTTATCCTTTGTTCAGAAGTAATTAAGGTACCTATTTTCAACTCTTTCCTGAGCTGACCATTGCCCACATTGATAGTTTCGAGTTCCTCGGTGGCAGGCTTCCAAGTCTGTTCCTGTTGTTCTACTAGCCTGGTGAATTCACTGATATTGCTTTCATCCCACCTTCTTCTTCCATAGATATTACATGCTCGTTCAAGTTTGGCCATTTATTCTTGATGCTAGATGTATGTGATGTTGTAGGAGATCCGCTTTCAGGATTCCTGAAAGCGGGAAGTGCTTGGTGTAAATGCATATATAAATAATCAATTTTTGAAAAAAGTGCATGATCTCACATTTATTCAAAGGGAAAAGGTGGGCTCCATGACAAACATAGAATCTAGCTGACATCATGAGCCTCGATTGTCAACTAGAGAAAATAAAAGCAAGCATAAGCAAATGACAAAAACATTCTAAGGCAAACAAAGTTGGTTTACATTTTGAAAACCATTGGAGCTTCTTGTGTCACCCAATTCTGGAACTTTTCGCCTTGAGCCAACTTGCGCACACAGGTCTTGGCGGAGACTTCTTCTAGTGTATGGATAGTCAGTTGTGGCAGCACTTCATCTTCTTTTCCTTGCTATTTCTTTCGCATCACCTTTTTCCTTCTCCTTCCCCTCCAAGGTGTTTATGCTCATATTTGCCAGCTCTAGACCCAGGCTTTCAGCTCCCTTATCATGTTGCACTATGTATGCAGCTCTTGGGAATGATACGCTAAGGGGAGGGATTTCCAGCTGTTCTTCTTCAAGATCTCTTCCTTTAATTCTAGCCATCCTTCTTGTCCTTCTCCGATCAGCAGCCCAACGATAATCCTCTTGGTTAGGTTGATATCCTAGCCCAAATCTTTGATCAGCCTTTCTCTTCCTTGTCGGATTAGCCCCTTCTGGTATTCCGCAAGCGAGGTTATATCGAAGTGGGACCCCACGGTTCAAGAAACATAGACTTGCCATCCTTGCCGCTTCTGAGATCCTTGGTCTTCTTAACACGGTGTTCTCTGGTACCCAGTCAGCGTTCACGATCTCAAAAGCATGGATATTGTTATCCTTGCAATCCTCCGCTTCGATGAAAGGCACAACCACATTCTTTGTCATGGCTATTGCCTCCTCAGCCCTGACGGTTACTAACATCCCATTCATGATGTACTTCAAACATTGGTGTAATGATGAAGCTACTGCCCCCGCTGCGTGGATCCAAGGTCTTCCCAACAACATACTATAGGAAGGGTGAATATCCATAACCTGAAGTGTCACTAAGAACATTTGCGGTCCCACATATAGCTCCACTTCTAAAGTCCCAAGTATTGGCCTAGGTGAGCCATCATATGCTCTGGCCATCATAGTACTTGGCTTCATATGAGATTCATCAATCGGCATTTCCTCCAGAATGTGCTTTGGCAATACGTTCAAGGCCGAGCCATTATCGACGAGCACCTTCCCTACGAGGCAGTCTTTGCACCTAACCGTGATGTATAAAGGCTTGTTGTGTCCGGTACCTTCAGCATCAAGCTCATCAGATGTGAAGTAGAGGTAATTAGTTGCATGGATCCTCCCCACTAAATGCTCCATAGTTTTATGCTCAATGTCCTGGGGTACATATGCCTCATTTAATACCTTTTGCAAGGCATTTCGATGCGGCTCAGAGCTGAGTATCAAGGACATAAGGGAGATCCGAGCTGGAGTCTTTTTTAGTTGATCCACTATGCAATATTCGCTATGCTTGATCAACTTCAAAAATTCATTTGATTCCTCTTCCGTTACTGGCTTATTAACTTCTGGTGCTTTGTCCAGATCTACCACTTCTTTACCCTTTTCCTTCCTCCATTCTTCAGGCGTAAAGCAACGACCACTTCTGGTCAAACCACTTATCTCCGTCTGGAACAAAGGAAGAGGAGCTCGAACGTTGGAGGCATACCCATAATTGTACGGCATGGCATTGTGATTCTCTTTTGTGCAGGACGGTTTAACCAAGATCAGCCTTGGGGGCCCATTAGCAGTCTGTTGAACCCTGCAAACTCCTGCCATCTGATCTTGACCTTCCGTCATACTTACTTCACACCTGCTCTCCATTGGTTCAATCCTCAATTGTCCCATCCTCAACATTTTAGCAATCTTTTCGCAAAACTCGGTGCAATCCTCAATGTGATGTCCTTCTCTCTTCCATGGAACTCACAGTAGTCCCCCTCTCTCCAATTGGCTTACCTCCTTCACCGCTAGAAATCCTGATTGTACTAACATGTCGTACAACCTTTTCATCGGCACCTTCAACACCTTGCATTGATTTCCCACTTCGATCATGCCTATTCCGCCACTGTTTGGAACATGTTTAGGCAATGGGTTTGAATTAACATTGGGCTTGTCTTCGAAGGATACCCATCCTAACTTAATAAGCTCCAATAACCTCTTCTTGAATGCATAGCAGGTTTCAATCCCATGCCCAGGATTACCCCCGTGGTACTCGCAAGTCAAATCGGGCTTGTACCAAATTGGGAATGGTGGTTGTAGCGGTAGTGTAGGGATAGGAGCTACTTGCCCAATGCTTAAAAGTTTGGCATACATGTCCTTCAAAGGCATGGGTAATGGTGGCAATTGTTCTGAGGTGTATCCTGAGTGGGGTCTTTGGTAGTGATTTTGATAGTTTGGTTGGTTATTTGTTCGGTTAGGTGAAAAAGATTGGTTAAAGTTTATGCGTGGGGATTGAGAGGTAGGTGCTTGTGGGCTGTGGAAATTTACTTTCTTGCCTTTATATCCCGCCTTCCAAATTGTTAACGTCCCCTTCTCTTTTCCTTCCCATAAAACCTTTCTTCTCTAAAGGCTCTGCTATGCGCCCTGCTTTAATTCCTTGCTCGATTCTTTCCGCCACACGTACAACATCATAGAAATGTTGAGATGAGCTACCCATTAAATGCTCATAGTAAGGTGCCTTGAATGTATTGGCGAACAAAGTCACCATCTCCGTTTCTATCAAAGGGGGTTGCACGTGCGTGGCCTCGTCCCTCCATCTTTGTGCATAAGCCCTCACTGACTCTTGGCTTCTCTTTTCCATCGACATGAGGCTCGTTCGATCTGGAGCAATTTCCAAATTGAACTTGTATTGCTTTAGGAAAGCCTCCACTAAATCCTTCCATTTCTTAATCTTGACATTATCCAGCCTCATGTACCAACTTAGCGCAGATCCCGATAGACTGTCTTGGAAAAAGTAGATCATTAACTTATCGTCATGAATTACTTCAGCCATCTTGTTGCAATAAGATCGAAGGTGAGTGTTTGGGCATTCCAACCCAGTATACCTTATAAACTCTGGTATCCTAAAATCTTTTGGTACCGTGAGGTTAGGTACCAAGCATATTTCCGACGTTCGCAGGGGGTCAAAACCAATCATTTCCCTCGACTGCTCTTAACCTTTCTTCTAATGCTGATATCTTGTCATCATTCACAAAACCCGTGGACCTATTATCGGAAGGCCCCTCGGCTGTTAAATCTACAGTGATATGAGCTTGAGGGGGCTGAATGGGAATAACAGGTGTAAAGTGCTGCCCCGTTGCTGAATCTGCCCCCATATTCTGAGATACCCCCGGGACAGGGGCCGACGGTGCTCCTATAGGTGGTTGGGTAGATGTTCCCTCCCCATTCTTGGCTTTTAAAAGTTGCTCAAGCAGATTGGTCAACCGGGAAACTTCATTTTTCACGGATTCCAACTCGGTCTGGTAGTGTGACTCTAACTGAGCTCTTTCTTCGTTTTCCATTCTTGATCTGGACCGGGTTTGGTGGACTCTGGATGTGGGACCTATGTTTCACGATCTGGAGATGCATGCATAGATGTATGAGAAAATGTATGATTGTGATGGATGCATGCATGTTTTATTGTGAACGAAAAAATAACCATCCCATTATAAGCATTCTCTTGTCACATTGCTTTGATAGAAGTTCTGCCTTTCGAGTCGTTTTGCTAGAATCATGTTCACCAAGAGACAGATTTTTGCATAAGAAGATGGGTCAACGCCCTTTTCATTAATGCTTGGATAAAAAATACATTTTTAAAAAAATACAACATGCTAATCTCTTTCCTCCATAAACTCCTTAGCCAAAGGTAAGAAAGCAAAGCCGCGGTTCTCAATCTTCCCTAAAAAGGCATCGGTTTCGGCTAGGCTTCGGCGATAGCGAATGATGTCTCCTCCCACATTCCGTGCATTGATTCTAATAATTCGAGCATGTGCAGCAGCTTCATCCATTTGCTCATCGGTTTTGGTCATTTTTTCTATGAGCAACATGTTTGTTCTGTTCAAAGCAATGTTGTTGGCGTCGATTCGATCCTTGTGCTTTTCCGTTGCTACTAGCTTCTCGTCCAAATACTTCGACTTTTCGCGTTCTTTGTCGAGCTTTATCCTTGCAACTTTTATCTCACTCCTCTTGGCTGCTAACTCCGCTTTATCATCCTCGAATCCTCCCCTTTTGCTTTCCAACTCTATATATTTCTTATTCAAATCCTTATACCTCTTAATCCTATCCATTAGTTCGAATTGCACTTGCACAAATTTTTCTTGGTAATATTTTGCACTTTCTTGGCAATCGCTAAAGTCCATCTCCATTGCTTCAAGTTCAGAACAACTTTGCATCCAATCCAAACTCAACCCTTTAAGCTCCTTCTCACTCCTTTCCCTAGCAATCTTCTCCTCAACCAACTTTAACTCAAGCTTGGTTATTTTCGCATCTCTAGACTGTATTTGCTCATCTAGAAATGTTCTCCTTTTATCATCTTCTAGCATCATTCCTTCCAACGTCGCCTTGTCCTTTCTGCTCTTGCTCAACTCTATCCTTAGTTTGTCCACTTGCCTTCTCAATTCACCGTTAACCCTCTTTCTTTTGAGGGGTTCCTCTATGGTTTGAGGAGATTTGACTTCTACACGAGGCATGGCTGAAGCAGCTAAATCATCTTCAATATTAACCTCTTTTCCCTTAATAGGCTCCTCTATAGCGCAAGGCATGGCTGAAGCAGCTGAGGCTCTCCATTTTACATATCCTTCGCTCACACTTGGATCTCTCAAACCTTCTATTTCCACCAACACTAGATGCTTCCAATCTTGTTTGATGATCTCCAAAACTTCTTTTGCCATGGGATCTTTGAACAGACCAAAGAATTGAGCAATTCCCATAGTTCTGGGAACAAACTGTATGCCCCCAATTGTCTTACCACTAAAGTCGGAGCATAACTCACATAACCCGTAATCCCCACCAATGGTACCCAATGCCTTTGTCCACAACTCATTAGGACCTTCGTTGTTGTTACCCATGGTGCTCTCCATTTAAAATCGCTATTAGGTAATCCTTCCAATTTATCAACCCAACCCTGGTTGTCTAGATCTCCCCATTCTTCTTCTTCCACAATCTTTAGGGGTTTTTGAGTGAACCACCAAAAATTATTGAAAACAGGTTTCTTTGTTTCGATATGGCTCACCATCCAAATATACAACAGTTGCGTGCAGCATCTCATTGCTCCTTTTCCAGCTTTTCTACAATGGTTAAGTGTCAAAAATGTTTCGGCTAAGATAGCAACCACTGGATTGATCTGTGTGTTCTCATACTCCACATAAGCAGCGGCGGCCTCCAAGCTTACTAAACCAGTCTGACTTGGGAACAACACAAGGCCAAATATACCTAAGGCAATCAATCTCTCTTTTTCTACTTCTGACTCCTTTTCCAACTCTAGCATCCTCCATTTCAAACCGGTGCCATTCTTTTCCAGAAACTTTTCCAAGTTGGAGATTCTGAGCAGTTTTGACAGCTCAGGGATGATCTTGTCGGATCTCAAAGGAGAATAAATCCGATACAGGTCATTCGGAAACTCGGTCAACAATCCATATTCCTCAATCGTGGGGCACAAGTCCACGCTTCCAAAGGAGAAACATCGGTATTCTGGATCCCAAAAATGAACTAAGGCTCGCACAGCTGGGCTTAAAACTTCTACCTTTGCGATTTCCATCAAACGTCCGTATTTCCTAAAAAAATGCATCTTTATCCACATTCTGAAAATGAGTCGTTAACTTGTTCACCTCATTCAATATGCAATTCAGGTTCTTGATTGGCGACATCTTCTTAGCATCGCTTCTAAGGCAGTCTCCTTCAATCAATTGTGACAGTTCAGAATTCTTTCCATACTCTATGGAAGATTTGGTGATGGTCATTTCGTTCACAAATCCTGCAATTCAAAATGCATGGGGGGTTAGTCTTGTTTCGATGCAAAAGATTTATATCGGAACATACACCCTAAGGATAGGTTCTAGTTCTTTTACGTGAGACATAGGGTAGGTTTATACTAGGTCTCTAAAAGAGGGTCTCTTGCTGTTCCAGTGATCACCCTCGTAAAGGGCGATATGGAGGTCCAGCAGATAGTGGGATGGCACGTGTACCAATCACTATCAGTCTAAACACTCAGCAAAGAGTTGGGGTTTACACAAACTTAAGCCTTGACTCAAGTCATAAGGCAAGCTGCTAGTCCCCCACTTAAACTTAGAGTTACATGTGTGTGCCCTCCAAAACATAATAATAATAATAAAGTGATGCATGACTATGGCATGTATTATAGAATGTAAAGATATATGCTAAAGCTTTTAAACAAAACATCATAAGAAAACAAAAACCAATAACATATAACATAAACAATCAAACAAAAACAAACAAATCAAGCTTAGTCCTAACATCCCCAGTGGAGTCGCCATTCTGTCACACCCCTTACAAAAAATTTATAAAAGGCACGACATCGGCTGGCGATTTTCGTTGTGTTCTAAGGATTTGGTTCTTTGGAGTCGCCACCTAGTATTTGGTCACTAGGAACCCTAACTGGTCTTTCAGAGATTCTAAGGCAAGGGACTGGTTGCGTAAAGGGAAGGTACTAGCACCCCTAGTACGCCCTACCTAAGGTAAGCTGCTTGGTGTTTGGTTTGCTTTATAGTCTATGGTGTTGGTGTTTTCTAATCCCGTCAACTCGTAAATCGCAAGGATAAGAGAATAAAAGAATGAAGAAAATTTCACAATTCTTAGAAAAAACACAATTACTTTTCACGACTCGTAAACCGTGGAAAAAAAAAAAAAAAAATTTGAAAATGTTCTCGATCGCAACCAAAGCTTCTTTCAAACATGCGCGTTGATTTATTACTCCCGATAATATTTTGGATGTTCGTCCTTTTAAGGATTTCTTCATCCAAACATTAGCGGTGAACAATAACCACAACTTCTCCTCCCAAAATAAGATTTTTTATAGTTTTTGGAATATTGGCCAATACCCTTTGGAGTTTTACAAACAGGTTGTAAAATCCACAAATGCAAGAAAATGATTTTGTGTTTAAGAAATCTATGCGAAAACACATTTTTAAAACTTCCAATATTTTTTATATATGTAAAAAGAACATTCAAAACATGCTAGTGTATTGGCCGTATGCATGAAAACAAAACATTTTTTTTTTTTTAACTCTTTTTTTTTTTTTTTTTTTTTTGACGAAAACAGGTGTTTTTAAATACTGAAATTAAATCCCCATATTATAAAAAAAATCAATGCATATAAAACAACAATATATATTTTTTTTACTTTTCAGAAAAATTTTTTATTTTTTATTTTTTTATATTTTTTTTGAAAAAAAAAAATATACATATATACACACCCATGCATAATATAATAATATAATAATATAATATAATATATTAATA
The DNA here is from genome assembly GCF_005239225.2 of Populus alba. NCBI lineage: Eukaryota > Viridiplantae > Streptophyta > Magnoliopsida > Malpighiales > Salicaceae > Populus > Populus alba. The sequence goes on along the minus strand of NC_133297.1, from coordinate 4,277,453 downwards.
TACTAACTGGGCTGGGCCGGCCCAACTAAATGGGCCGGCCCCAGCCTGAAAGCCGTTGGGCCGAACTCGGCCCGAAAGGGATTGGGCCGAGTTCGGCCCAAAAAAACTACATGGGTCTGGGCCGACACCGGCCCAGACCGCCGGGTTGGGCCAGAATCCTTCTGGCCCGCCCCACATATTTCTGGGCCAGAAACCATCTGGCCCAGAGAAGTAAAAAATTACAGCACGGGGGGAATTATTTTCCCCCCCCGCGCGCCTCCTGCATGCAGAACGATTCTGCATGCAGGAGGCCAACCGAACTCAGCTTCAGAAGAAAAAAAAATGCACGGGGAAAAGGATAGTGTACCTGGCGCAACGGAGACGGCGGCTTGCTGGCGGAGCTGCAGTGTCGTGGCTTCACGGACGGCGGCTCCGGGGCGGCGCTACGGCTGTTTTCCAACGGTTCGTCGTCGTTCAACCGGCTCGTTCCTTCTGTTTCAGCTTCTTGAGTTCCCTCTCAGTTTCAACTATCCCAAGCTTCTCAACTTTTGGGTTTCCAGTGGCTGTTTCTTGAGTTCGTTGGTTTCTCTCTCTTTCGGTTCTTCTCTTTCTTTTTCGGGTCCTCTCCTCCCTCTTTTTTTCTTCGGTTTTCTCTTCTATTTATAGGGGCAGAACCGGTGTGGGGGACCATTGTTAGTGCGCCCTGGAGCGGGTTTCGCGGGTGGCTGGTCGGCCACCACCCGCGACAGCAAGGTGCCGTTTCTTTACTTTCGGCCGGTGGTCGGCCAATGCTTTCGGTCGGCGGTCCCACGGTGTGGGGGCTTCGGGTTGTTCGGTGGAGATGCAAGGGAGAGAGAGGCGGGAAGTTTATTTCAAAAACCAAGCTTTTCCTTCTGTTGCAGGTGCGGGGGAAAGGAAGAAGAAAGGGGAACAGTGCCGTTCAAAACGGCGCCGTTCGGTCCCTTTTTTTTTTTTTTTTTTTTTTTTTTTTTTTATGCATGAAACGGCGTCGTTTTGGATAAAACGCGCCGTTTCATTTAAAAATAAAGGCGCCAGAACATGTTTCGAATCAGTCCTTAATCATCTTTGTTTAATTCAATTTCGTCCCTGCTAATTTCGGTTCGTCCCCATAGTTGGCCGCGTTTTTCACTTTGGTCCTTGGCCTCTGATTTATGCAATTAAGCCCTTAATTGATCAATAAACTTCCAATTTCTTCAATTAAGCCCCTGAAACAATTCCAAACAGCCCCCCTATCTTTGCGCCTTCTCCAAATTGGTCCCTGGTTTCGGATTTTCACAATTAAGTCCCTAATTGGCCCTTAAACTTCAATATTTATGCAATTAAGCCCCTGATTTGACTTAATAAAATCCTAAAAATTATAATTTAGCCCCAGAACTTTAATTTCTTCAATTTAAAGCCCAAATTGACTTAAAAAATCAATTTTCTTGCAATCAAATCCCCTATAAATCCAATAAAAAATCAATTAAACCCATAAACATCCAAATTTGGGCTTCTCTCCTCAAAAATTCAAAATTTTCTTCTCAATAGGGTTCTCATCCTTCAAGAATATTTTGTCAAAAATCCAATCTTTGTATCTTTATACTCCTTGACCAATTTTCTGACCATTTTCCGAGCGCTTCTGCCTCTTGTCATTTTTCTAACCTTCTTTGGCTATTTATTTTATTTATTTATTTATTTATTTTATTTTTTTTTTTTGCGGGGGACCCAAAAATGGGTTACAACAAAAGGGTTTGCAAGGGATGTACTTATTTTAGAACGTGAAAGGAATAACAAAGATGGCCTTTCCTCATTTCAAGCGCAAGCAGCTATGATCAATAAACTTTGACCTCGTATAGTGTGATGATTTATTCTTTGCAAAGATGCATTTCATGAGTTATGAGCAACAAGTTCACTACATACCATTATTCATACATTTAAAAACACATGATTCAAGAGTAATGGGGTAAGGGTGTTTATTCTTTTTTTTTCACAATTGTTTTTATAATTTAGTCACCTCAATGATGGAGTTGCTTGATTCACTTGTCATTCTACAAGTAGAATGTCAAAAATATTGTTTTTGAATAAACATCAAATTATTTTTTGAAATCAAAATGCCAGATCAATTTTTTTCAAAACTCTAATAGGGAAACTGATTTTTTTGGTAAAAGAGATGAATTGCGTTTATGAGATCGCATAAGGCTTCAAAGATGTGTTTGTGAATCTTTATAAGAAAACTCTCTTAGAAAAAAAAATGAATAATGCTAATCGTAAACACGATTGAATGACAAACTCATTATTTTCATTGAAACTTTAGAAAATAAGTTCAACAAGAAAGAACTTATGACAACATCTTGGGCTGTGAATACTGGCAAGATAACATATAAAGGGGCTAAACATTTAGCGATCATTGATTGGAATTTCTAGAATATTTCAATCATTCATTCTCCTCGACAAGGGCATCTTTTCAACAGTTAGTTGAAGTCATTTGTAAGAACAGTAAGTGCCTTGGCAACCCCTTTCAGTGTCCTTTTCCTTTTCAGTGAAACTGTTCTTTTTCAGTCGGATCATCAATTTTACCTAACCCAATGGCTTGTTCAATCCTCTCAGCTATAAAAACCAGGTCAGTAAAATGTTGTGCAGAGCTTCTAACCAAGTATTCAAAGTATGGAGCTTTAAAGGTGTTGGAAAATAAACTAATCATTTCTTTTTCCAACATGGGAGGGTTAACTTGTGCAGCTACCTCACTCCATCTTCAGGCGTATTCTCTTATGGACTCTTTGCTATCCTTCTCCATAGCTTGCAAGCTTAACCGATCAGGGCCCACATCTATATTGAACTTATATTGCCTCATGAAGGCATCAACTAAATCCTTCCATTTTTTAACCTTGGTATTGTCCAACCGCATATACCAAGTGAGGGCACCATTACTCAGACTGTCTTGAAAGAAATGAATCAGCAGTTTCTCATCATCAACCACCTCAGCCATTTTGTTGCAGTATGCTTTGAGATGAGTTATAGGGCATTGAGTTCTCGTATATTTGATAAATTCCGGCACTCTAAACTTTTTGGGAATGACCACGTTGGGCACCAAACACATCTCATCAGCCTTTATAGGATCATATAGGTGAATTCCCTCAAATGCCCTCATCCTTTGTTCTAGGGCAATGAATTTGTTCAGCTCATCTTCTTTTACCATTTTGCCCTTTCGAGATTCATTCTCTATAGAATCAATGGTAAACAACATTCTGGTGGGGTATGCTGGTTGAAAATGCATGGCTTGTTGAAAATCAGATGACAACCCATTTGCCCCCAGATTCTGTGGATTGAAGGGATTTACAAGCATAGGTTTAGGCTGAGCTGTAAGTGTTGCTTTTTCGGATTTATCTCTCAAGGCCTGCTTGAGTAGACTAGTAAGCCTTGCGATTTCTTCTTTAAGATTGTCCACCTCTTTTTGATGTTGGGCTTCCAACTGGGCTCTTTCTTCGTTTTCCATTTGTCTTTTCTCGAAAGGGTTTACTATATGTAGGTTTCAAATGGGAACCTATATTTCAACCTATAAATGTAAATCATGCAATTTATGCAAAAATGTTGATTCAAATAAAAATGCATATGGAATGCAGACACGTCCTTCACGGAATGAAAACCTAATATGAAGATCCTAATTGTTGAGTGCATCAAAGGGTTGGTCATTATCTAGTTTCAAAGGGTCTCTCGCATGCTCAGTGATCGTCCATGAAAGGTCGATATGAGGCTTACAAGTAGTGTGAAAATAGAGGCCCTGAGTAATATCAGTTTGGCATATCAACCATTTCCAAGTAAACAATCAAGCGAGAGTTGGATGGTTTCACGAGTCTTACCCAGGCTAAAGCCATTGGGGTACCGTTACTTTCCCACTTATCCTAGATTTTCAGGTGTGTGCTCTCAACGTGATGCATGATAATATAAACATGGATGCATGCTAAAGCAGTAAATTCAAGAAAAATAAACAAATAAACATAACATAAAAAAACATTATAACAATTGATAAACAAAAGGCAAAGCTTAGTCCATTAGTCCCAGTGGAGTCGTCATTCTGTCGCACCCGACATTGCGGCGGCCTTAAAATTTTTTTTAAAATTCTTGGAAAGAATGGATTTCTGGCATCCTGTTCTTTAATGTGGATATTCTTGTTTAAGGAGTCGCCACCTAGTATTATGGTCACTAGGAACCCTAACTGGTCAACAGAGATTCTATGGTTCGGGACTGGTTACGTAAAAGGGAAGATATTATCACCCATTAAACGTCCTGCCTAAGGCAGACTGTATTGCTAATTTCGTCTTAAATTCCTAAATGTTTATTAGTTTATGCTATGAAAATTTGCTTATAATATTTAACTACGAATATTTTCAACTATGGCGTTGATAAATATTACGTAGCTATAAAATAAATTAAAATCAATATTTTTTTATTCCCGACTCTAGCACCAGTGAATAAATAAATAAAATAATAAATTTATTTTTACGCATGCACATAATTTTTTATTTTTTCTTGCTAAATAAAATAAAATTACAATGACTAAAAATAAATATAAATTTAAACTGATATTTTTTATTCCTGACTCTGGCGTCAGTGAATAAACCAATAAATTTATATTATTTTTATTCATCTAAATAAAATAAAATACAACGAATAAAAATAATATAAATTTAAACCGGTGTTTTTTATTCCTGACTCTGGCGTCAGTGAATAAACCAATAAATTTACATTATTTTTATTCATGCATGTGCATTTTTTATTATTTTTTATTTTATTTTATTTTATTTTATTTTCTAGGGGCTGGGCTGGGCTAATACCCAGCCCAGCATATGTATCTTTGTGGCTGGGCTCAGCGCAGCCCCACAGGGGCTGGGCTGGGCCCAGCCAGCCCCGCCCGGGTCACTGGCCCAAGCCAGTGACCCGGCTGCAAAAAAAACGACGATGCACGCGTGAAGCACTGTCACGCGTGCATCAACAGTGCGAAGGTAATTAAATTACCTTCGCACTGTTCAAAGGCAATTCAAACACAGGAGAAATAACGAAGAGAAACGGGCGCACCTGCTTCTGGAGATTGCAAAGAAGGCTGCAACGCTGGTGGAGTTCAACTTTCCGTTTCTGGCGATGGTGAAGAAGGCTATGATACTGGTGTGTGTCCGAATGTTATTTTTTTTGTTTCTGGCGATGGTGAGAATTGCAACGCCGGTGTGGGTTCGACCGCGTTCTGTCGATAATCGATGGTTAGGGGATTAATTGCTTTCTTGCAGGGACGAAAACAAGATCAATCCGTGACTCCTCTCAGCCTTTCTCTCTTTTTCTGCGTTTGTATTTTTTTTTTTGGTTTATGCCCTGTTTCTATGCTGTGAGTTCTCTGTTCTTGGCTATGTTTTTGGTTTGATTTTCTGCAGGGATGACAGCAATGGCAGAACCAATTCTCCTCTTTATTTCAGTCTTCTGCGTTCTGGGTTTCTGCTTTGCTTTCTGGGTTTCTCTTTCGTTTTTTTTTTTGGGTTTCTGCTTCTGTCCCTGGGTTTTCTTCCTCCTGGGTTTAGCTTCTGTTCTGCCTTTTTATAGAGCTCGAGCTTCCCCCTAAATCAATCCCATCTTTGCAGGACCGTTATTCAAATCACGAGCGGGATCATGGGCAAGAGACGTGGTCCAAGATCGATCGAATTTGTTGCAGATCTTCAGCCTGCTGAACCAGGATGGAGAAGACGACCACAACTGTTTCCAGCAACGGCGACGTTTCGGGAAAAATGGGGATTTTCAATTAGACCCCTGAACTTTGGACATTTCACAATTGGACCCCCTAAACAAATAAAAAATTTCTTTTAATGTTGCCCTTTTATTGGATAAATTTCAATTAAATCCTTAAATTGGTGCACTGTTTACAGAACAATCCTTAATTCCTGGATTATTCAATTTGGTCCTTAATTAATTCTTTCAATTTTTCCCTTTTTGGATAAATTTCAATTAAGTTCTGAATTTATTTAATAATTAATTAAATCAAAGTTTAATTAAGTCCTCAAACTTATTAATTCTTCTAATTTCATTAATTAAAACTAATCCAAAATTTAAATAAATTTCACAACTTATTAATTCTTTCAATTTCTAACCAAATTATTCTAAATTTGATAATTCCATCCATGAACTTTGAATTTGTTGTTGTTTTAACCCCATTCTCAATATATTTTTATTTTATTATTTGTTCAAAAATTAGGTTATGACAATGTGCATTCTTATACTATTGAAATCTCATTCACATGAATTCATTGCCATCTTTTAATTTCATTTTTTGATTATTTCCCTTTCAACTACCTCATTACACGTCTTACATCATTTTTTCATTCAAGATCATTGTTTACCATTTTATTTGTATTTAAAGTTATAGACTTCAATTTTAGGTGTGGCTTGATTCCTTGGAAAGGTATGACATGGTTCTACAACTCTAATTGAACGATAGAAAAACCCAGTTATGCCCTTAAGATCCCTGAAATTATCTATTATAGTACTTAATACAATCTATCCAATACGAGACAGTTCAACCCTTCTTCCATTTTCAATCGTTATCTAGAATTCTATAACTTCAAATTAAGTGGG
>NC_133297.1:4106027-4270362 GCF_005239225.2 Populus alba | reverse complement strand
GGCCGGGGCTGTGCTGATCGCCACCGTGACCTTCCAAGCTGGAATTTGTCCACCGGTGGAGTTTTGGCAAAGTGATGATAAGCTGGGACATAAAGCCGGACGTGCTATTTATTCTGATCAGAGAGTACTTTCCAAATTTTCCTGCTATGTAACACTATTGCACTGACATCCTCCAGTTTTCTACTATTATATATGTCTAACCTTTAGGTCCCCTTATTTCTTGGAAGTTTTCATTGCTACAATTTCTATGATGGGCACTTATGGCTCTGCGATATATAGTGTTACACCTTACGAATCAGTGTCGTTTCGTCTCATCTTCCTCGCCGCTCCTGTACCTATAGTAATAAGGGTTCTTATTTGGGTGTTTTCCGCTGTATTTTACCACCCAGTGCCCAATGAATGGTTAAAAAAGATCGGATGTGGAAGGACAGAACCCATATCAGTAAGATGAGGTGCTTGTGTATGCTGAATGTTTGCTTCTGATCCTTTCTTCTTCTTTCAGACGGCGGTTAGAATGTAATTTCGTTTATAAATATTGTTGGCTGTGATAATATTAGCCAGATTTTTTTTCCTTTTGAATTAATAATTTCGAAAAAAAAATCGGTTGACAGCTTTTTTTATGCAAAAATTGAACAAATTTATTGCCAATCACTCTTTCTATTCGTAGATTGATTAGCAGATAAATTTGTAAGCGCATCAGCAAGGGACAAGTACAAGCCATTAATTTGTAATTCTTGATTGATTCGGTGAGATTATGAAGAACAGTTAATTATAAATTTTTTATTAAAAAAAGAATCCTAAAGTTGAACAAGTTTGTTTATATTAACCAAATCATTAAAAACCTGGCAACCTGATTTTATTAGTCAATGCATTTTCAGGTTTAAGTTAAAATCTAAATATATACCCCAAAGTTAAGTTTTAAATTGAGTTTTTTTTAATATATGTATCATATATATTATTTATTAGATTAAATAACTACATAAATTTATTTTTTTAATTAATACGAGTGTTCAGTTTAGCTTGCATGTATTTCAAATAATTTTACAAGTTTTAAAATTAATAACCTTACAAATCTTTAATGACTATCATATTAGTAATTATAAAACTCAACTTGAGATCCTATGGAAGCATATAAAAAAACATCATATTAAAAAAAAAAAAAAAACTTAATTAATCTGTTGAGTTGGAGTTGCTATTCTGGATAAGAACGGAATTCATCCCTATTATTGATGATTTTGTTTTTTGCAAAAAAACAAATGTTGTAATTTGCCATTTTGCCTCGAATTCTTCCACAACACGGTTCTTTACAAGTTGAAGCACACCACCAATCTTTGCCAAGTGGTTCTTGAAAGCACACCACAAGAGAAGTTAAAGATTGTAAATGGGAGCACACCACCGATCTTTGCAAGTGGTTCTTGAGAGCACACCACAGGAGAACTTAAAAGAAAGCAAAAGTAGAGTTATTGAAAAGGAATGTTTTGGAATTACATGTTCTGGCAATAATTCAAAAGAAAGTGATAGAGGAGGGGTTAAGGTTTTTTATGTAGAGAATGAAAGTTTTTGATTTTGAGTTGGAGTAATTAATTGTCTCCTTCCTGGTGTTTTTTTTATATATATATACCTATACCAATTATATATCGTGTGGGGTGTTCTTTTGTTTATATATATTATATAAGTTAAATTTTTTTCTTTTTTTTTTTTGAATCAGCATCATCATTGTAAACCATGCCATTGTATTAACAACGGATAATTTATGCTGATTTTTAATATATTAATTTATTTTTTGCAATTGATTTTTTGTTGCTAAATCAGTTTTTAATATTAAAATTAATAATATATTATATAATTCATTGCTAAATTTTACATCTGAAATATTTCATTGCTATTTGTCGATGCTACTGACCCGTTTTTCTTGAGAGCACACCACAGGAGAAGTCAAAGATTGCAAATGGGAGCACACCACTGATCTTTACAAGTGGTTCTTGAGAGCACATCACAGAAGAAGTCAAAGATTGCAAATGGGAGCACACCAACGATCTTTGCAGTGGTTCTTGAGAGTACATCAAAGGAGAAGTTAAAGAAAGCAAAAGTGAGGTTATTGAAAATGGATGTTTTTTGGAATTATATGTTCTAGACAATAATTCAAGAGAAAGTGATAGAGGAGGGGTGGGTTTATGAAAAAAAAAAGAAAAAAGGACAAATTAATTGGGTTAGGGTTTTTTACATGGAGAATGAAAGTTTTTGATTTTGAGCGGGTGTTTTTTTTTTTTTATATGCCTGTACCAATTATATACCATGTGAGGTGTTTTTTTTATTTTATATATATAATTTGCAATAAATTTCTTGAAGTCAAAAACACTTTATTTTCCACGTCTTGAAGTAATTTTTTTACAACTATTGGCACCGCATGGAAAAATAAAGGGGAAAGGAACGTGAAAAAAAAAGAAAGAAAAAAAAAAGAAAAGCTGTGTGAGTGAGCAAAGAAACCATCTTTGTTTTCGTGGAAAATTTATGTTTAATAAAAGACTTGAAAAGGAGTCTTGATTCCCCGGGTCCATCTGCCAAACAGCAAAGCAATTGAGCTTAAACTTTTTCGCCAAATTTCCACCGTTGATTTCCTGGTGGCGGCTATTTGGATGCCCAGTATTCGACGTTGATAATCACTATTCACACAAGATTTATATAATCTTAAATTCATTGACTTGCATTGACTCGGGTAAACATTGATCATTAAATTAGTTTAGAAATTCTTACATGAATCGGTATGTGTGTGTGTATATTAAGATTCAGACTTTATTTAATGAATCCATATGCTATTTTTTATTGGGATAATTATATAAATTTTTTCTGTAATTTTATATGAATTTCACTTTTTCCCCATATTTTTACAAAATTACATTTTTCATTAAATAGTTTATTTGTTCGATAACATTGTATGTCCTCAATAATGTGTTTTGTTTGTTATAGAATATAAAGTATAATTTATAAAAATATGAAGAACAAATTAAGATAAAATTAGCTATAGAAAATCTTTTATAATCATCCCTGATTAATTAGGTGTACAGATATCAAATATGAGAAACATGTGGCGATAATTAATTGATCAGGGCAGGGCCCCATCCTTTAGAACGGAGGGTCTTTATAAGTAACTTCTTGAGAGCCAGAGTGCTGGTATCTCCCACATATCTTTGCCCAAGTAAGAATGTCTCAGCCTAAACAAAACATTGCTAAAAGAAGTTATAGCTGGTTCAGGAAATTTCAGTATAATCCAAACAGAGACACACCAAGCGATGCTAGAAATGTTTTGCTAGTAGTTGTGGCCTTGATTGCAGCAGTGACTTTCCAGGCTGGGGTGAACCCTCCTGGAGGGGTCTGGCAAGATAATGGAAATGGTACTCTAGTTGCAGAAAATGGTACTCTAGTTGCAGGAAATGGTACTCATGTTGGCAGGAACAGCAATTTTATGCATCTCAACCGGGTGCTTACTATGTTTTCGTGATATCAAACACTTTGGCTCTCTCCTCTTGTATACTTGTCATTGTATCTCTCACTTACAGGTTCCCTTTCCATCCTGAAATATGGGTTGCTACAGCTTCAATGATGATAACCTATGCATCTGCGGTTTTTGCTGTTACTCCTCGTAAATCTGTGCGTTATCGCTATCTTTTGATTATAGCTTTTGGGCCTTTTGTGATGAGGTGTTTTGGGTTATTTCTTCAAGAAGTACTGTATGATTGAGATTGAGCATCAAATAGGAAGTCAGGAAGAAGGAGACAAGAGGGATGGGCAAGCAGGTCTTCAAGTTTAGATTTTCTACGTGTTTGTAGATTAAGCCCATGCTAATGTGGACTTAATTTTTATTTCTAATTCCGTTGTAAGTCCTCCAGTTGTAGCAGCCTTGCTCTTATTGTCAGCTCTTGTAGTCTTTTCTATCAAGTGATACCTAGCCAGGTATTATTACGTGTTGCTGTGAGTTAATAAAGATTTTTCTGTTTTTTTTTTTTTATATATATTTTGATTATCAGTGGGGGTCAGTAATTTTTGAATCACTCACTTTACTTTAGTAAATTACTGAACACATAATCTTTATTATTGTTAGGGTTTTGTTTTGTTGACATCAATTTAAGCTAAAATTAAAAAAAAAATCGCAATTTTTTGTGGTATTATTTTGATAGTTATAATTAAGATTTCTGAATGGAAAATTAGTAAAATGATTGAGGAACTGTCGGTTGAAACTCAAAATGAATTAAGGGGCAAGTTAATTAATTGTAGTTACTGAATGATTTAGTTGGAACTTTGTAACAAAATTTGAAGTAAGAAAGGTGATCTGCACAAGAATAATCTTAATTTATATCAAGTAAATATCCTTTTATGAAAAAAACTTTAAGGTCAATGCAAGGCTAATCACGATTCCCCCGATTTCATACAGATTAAGATAGGCAATCAAACCATCTTTTTTTTATAAATCATTAAACCAACTTCAATACTTCAAGACTGTGGGCATTTGTTCCTTGCTCGAAGCCAATCAAGGCTTTTGCTATTTTTTAGATTTAAAATTTTTAAAATCTATATTATTTTATGTTTAATTTTTATCAAATAAATAGAATAGCTAGATTTGAAGTTCTGATCTTTTAATCATTAAAAGCTCTAATACCATATAAAAAATCATCTCAATCCAATAATATAAACTATTAAATAATATTATAAAAATATAATTTTATATTATTCTTTATATTTCTCTGCACAAAGCTCTTTCTAAGTAACTTCCTGTATCACGCACATGTCTTTGCCAGAGTGAAAATGTCTCAACCTAATAGAAACAATAATAAAACAGTGCTGGCTGGTTCAAGAGATTTCAGTATGATGAAGTGAGAGACTCACCAAGGGATGCTAGAGTAGTTGTGGCCTTGATTTACATTCCAAGCTGGGGTGGACCCTCCTGGAGGGGCCTGGCAAGAAAGACATCATCAAGGAAGAGCAATTTATGCATCTTATTGCTATGTTTTCTTGGTATCAAACACTTTGGCTCTCTCCACTTGTATGCTTGTCGTTACGTCTCTCACTGACAGCTGGTTCCCTTTCCATCTTGAAATATGGGTCGCTACAGCCTCAATGATGATAGCCTATGCATCCTCATGAATCTGTGCATTTTCCATATCTTTCTGGTTGCAGCTTCAGTGCCTTTTGTGACGAGGTGTTTGGGTTATTTCTTCAAGAAGTACTGTGTGAGTGAGAATGAGAGTACTCAAATTGGAAGAAAGGAGGACGGAGCCAAAAGGGATAAAAAGGATGGGCAAGCAGGTCAACAAGTGTAGAGTTTTTATATTTTTGTAGTTTAATCCCACACTAATGTGGGCTTTTATGTTTCTAATTCCATTGTAACTCCTCCGGTTGTAGCAGCCTTGCTCTTTTCAACTCTTTAATTTTCTATAAAAAAAATGTCATATTCAACGTGATCATTAACAAATATTTTTTCTTAATCTTTTTTCGTGCACAAAATAAAAATTATCAAGTATTATTTCACTAAATTATTTTCATTTTTCATTGTTCTCTGCACTAAACTTTATTTCTCCAACTAAACTTTTCTTAAGCAAATCAGAGTTTATTTTTCCCTGGGACAAATAATAAACTAATTTTGGCATTCACTTGACAATCCCGAGTTGGTCAATTAATTTTCATATGTCCCTTAAAAAAACTCATACGATGCCTCATCCAAGATCTTTGACATCCCTTTGCTAAGGTTTGTCATGGAAGGGAAGCTGCTACATGTGTTGAGGGCTGCTGTGTGCTGCTATCTTTTTCTTTAAATACAGAAGAATTGTTGAGTTGACGAACAGTTGCTGTTACATGTGTTGAGGGCTGCTGTGCTGTGATCTTTTTCTTTAAATACAGAATTGTTGAGTTGACGAACTGTTGCTGCTACATGTATTGAGGGCTGCTGTGTTGTGATCTTTTTTCTTAAATACAGAATTGTTGAGTTGACGAACTGTTGCTGCTATACATGTGTTGAGGGCTGCTGTGCTGTGATCTTTTTTCCTTAAATACAGAATTGTTGAGTCGACGAACTGTTGCTTGAACTCAACAATATCAGCATGGCGCTTTCAAAACACCATTTAATAAATTTGTTCTACTAGTTTGCAAAAACTTGGGCAGGTGATATGAGAAAGTACTTTCTAATATTGGAAATCTTGATCACTCCTTGTTTCATACTGTATGTTTCTCGAGCAAACAAGTCTCGCAACAAGAAGACAGGCTTGAGGAGCACTCGCTTAGGGATGTAGATGTCAGATTAGCACTTTTTCCAAAGGCATTGTTGAAACGGCAGAAAATTTGCAGCAGGCAAACAACTGTATAATAAAAATATATTAATTCCCAATATCCATCAGTGAATTAACCAGCAACTCAATTCAGTTTTTAATACCAAGAAGTGGAGTCTAAGGCATACAGATTTAACCCTAGTTAACTTTAAAAAATTAAAAAAAAAAGAAGATTTTAATATTCCTTATTAAAAAGTTAAAAAATATTTTATGTGGATATGAGCTATATATATATATATATATATCCTACATCAAAAAGTTAAAAGAAACATTACTTGTGTATGTAGTCTATATATATAGTTATCCCATAAAATAATTAAGAAATAATCGATGTGAATGAAGGGTATATAGTTATCCACATTTAAAAGTTAATAAACATTATATATATATATATAGAGGCTATAAATATAGTTATCTCACATGAAAAAAATTAAAAAATATTTCATGGGGATGTAGACTATAAAAAAAATATATCATGCTAAATATTCATAAATTAGCTTTATATTTTTTGGGTTTTTTTTTAATATATAAAAACAAAAGGTCGGGTCTCATCCAGGTTTTACCAAGTTACACGGTTTTTGAGTTGATCTGGTGAGTTACTCGGGTGTTACTGGGCTAATTATAAACCTGAGTTTAGACCATTTAAAACTTAGTCAATACCCCAAGTTACTTGAGTTCAGGATCAACTAAATTCAATGTAATGTATTGAAGTTTGTACTAATTCATTTCTAGTTTTATTCAAAAAAAATTAATGTAGTTTATCTAAATTAAGCTTAATCAGTAAATACTTTGATAATCACTCTTGATTTTTTCTTTTATCTAAACTTTGTAACCAACATTCAAGAAAATTTAATTCCTAAATACGCCAAGTCAAAACTCCAACATATATGATATTTAGCCATACAGCCTGTTTTTGACATTTCGTTTTGTACCTTCCATGAATTATGTAGTTAGTTAGACGAGATATGTAGTGTTTAAAGAATACAAAGACCATCTATGAAATAGGGTGTTAAGCTCCTCTCTTTAAGGAATCACCGTCGATTAAAGAGTATGTTATTCCACATCTGTGGAGCATCTCTAAGGATGAGTAGTTTCATCAGGAATGGAGGGAAGGGCTTTAGCGTTGGGTGGCTGCATCAACCAAACCAGCAAGCCGGCATTTCAATAATCGATCAGCCGAAAGACATATTTGGGTGGCTGCATTAATATTTATGCTGCATTAATATTTAGGAACACTTAGTTATTGACGAAGTGATTATTAATTAGTACAAAGAAAACTATCCAAATCTCAAGGAAGGTGATCCGCGACTGTTGACATGTTTCTGAAGTTAATATTCTGTGTGCACACCTCCAGCATTGAAATTTTGAAGTTTTCATGTATTGTTATTACAAAAGAGAGGCGCGATATCTCTCGAGGGGAGGGCCGGAACCCGACTGCCAGTTGAGCTATATAGCTTGAAATTTTGAAGTCAATAGATAGGAAGATTCCTAAAGGATGTTAGGTGACATGCAAGGACGAGATATGTAGTGTTTAAAGAATACAAAGACCATCCATGATATGTAGTGTTAAGCTCCTCTCTTTGCGGAATCACGGTCAATTAAAGAGTATGTTATTCCACATCTGTGGAGCATCTCTAAGGATGAGTAGTTTCATCAGGAACGAAGGGAAGGGCTTTAGCGTTGGGCGAGCAAGGGCGTGAAGGAGAAATCGTCTAACTTTTCTTAAGGCAACCTATTTTTTCAGAAATGCAAGAGAGAGGTCTCGGAGAGAGTTCGCTAATGAATGCTACCGGTTAATGCGGGTCTTGGTCTTATTTTTCACTTTGTTGGAGTTGAGAATGATTAGGAGGCTTAACCTAATAGTTAGCCAACCTTTATATATATATGAGTAGGGCAATATACAATAGTAAAGGTGGAGATTACCACATAAGAATATGACTATAATATTTCCTATATAGTTACATTCTATAATACGCCCCCTCAAGCTGAGGGTGGAGGATTAACCCAAAGCTTGAATCTAAAAGCAGTAAACGAAGAAGCAGGAAGTGGCTTAGTGAAGACATCGGCAAGTTGATCTTGAGAGGAAATAAAACGAATCTGAATCTCCTTCTTCGCAACTCTATCTCGGACAAAATGATAATCAATCTCAATATGTTTTGTGCGAGCATGAAATACAGGGTTTGCGGAAAAATACGTGGCACCAAGGTTGACACACCAGATAATAGGGGCAGAAGCAGTCGGAATCTGAAAATCCGTTAACAAGTACTGAAGCCAGATAACTTCACTCGTGCCATCAGCTCAGGCTTTGTACTCAGCTTCCGTCGAAGAACGAGCAACAGTGCGTTGCTTACTCGATTTCCACGAAATCGGTGTCTGACCAAAGAACACAAGGTAACCACCTGTAGAATTTATATCCTCAATACTACCTGCCCAATATGCATTTGTAAAACCGTGTAAAGCAAAAAAAAGAGTTGCGAGTAATATGTAAACCATGTGATGCCGTACCACGAAGATAACGCAAGATGCGTTTCACGGCAGCCCAATGAGATTCTATAGGAGCATGCATAAACTGACATACCCGGTTAATAGTAAAGCAAATATCCGGGTGTGTGAAAGTGAGATATTAGAGAGCACCAACAAGTTGCCGAAAACGAGTAGCATCAGAAAACAATGGATCCGACATAATGGTGGCTTTGGATGCCGAAATAGGAGTATCAACTGGTTTACAGGATAACATACCAGCTCGTGTGAGGATGTCAAGTGTATACTTATGTTGGCAAAGCATAAGTCCCAGACCATCACCCAAATCCCGAAGTTTAAATTCTGAGCTTAGTAGCTGAATGAGGCGTTATAGCAGAATATCATTATTACCCGTAAGCAGAATATCATCAACATAAACCAAAAGATAACAAATATCGCTACCAACCGAGAAGATAAACAATGAGGTATCCACTTTAAAAGCACGAAAACCAATGGATAATAGGAAGTCATTCAGACGAGTGTACCAAGCTCGCGGAGCCTGTTTTAAACCATATAGAGATTTATGCAATCGACATACATGACCTGGGAGAGCAGAATCAACAAAACCTGGAGGTTGTTTCATGTAAACCTCTTCATCAAGGACTCCATTTAGAAATGCATTATGAATGTCAAGCTGATGAATTTTCCAACCACTCGAAACTGCAATGGAGAACACTAAGCGTATTGTTGCCTGTTTGATAACAGGACTAAAAGTTTCTGAGTAATCAATACCTTCTTCCTGAGTGAAGCCCCTGGCAACCAAGCGCGTCTTATACCTCTCAATGCTACCATCAGATCTGCGTTTAATTTTGTAGACTCATTGGCTACCAACAACATTCATGGACGGATGAAACGACACTAAAGTCCATGTTCTGTTTGCGCGTAAGGCCTGAATTTCCTCACGAGTAGCATTATGCCACGCCTCATATCTGTTAGCATTAGGAAAAATAAGTGGCTCATGCGAGGGAGGAGAAGCTACCCGACTGAAAGAGGCAGCAGATGTGGCTGCCGTGGTGGTGGTTAGCGCTGTCTTAGCGCTGTCTTGGGTGTTTAGGAGCAGCTGGACATGGAGTAGCAGTACCTGTACTTGGAATGTGTTGAAGGGGATGAGGAGAGGTCAACACAAAGTTGCAGACCAGGAGGTGAAGCCGGGGAGGTGATGGGTTGTGCCGCTACTGAATCCTGCACAATAATCATTGGAAAGACAAGCACGTGGTGACAGTATGGCTGTGTGGGGTGGTGAGGCAGGGTCAGCTGAATCAACAGGCAAGGGGGCAAGCTGGGAAGGTACGGCAAGGGGCAAAGGTGGGTTATGTTTTCTGTCGATTTGGGAAGGAATAGGCTGAAAACAGGAATGGGGATGCAAGGATGGAAGATAGGTAGGTGGAGTGGGGGGAACCGGGGGTGTTGTTACATGTTCAGACTTTTTAAAAGGAAAGACACATTCATGAAAACAAACATGACGGGAGACATAGACACGACCAGACTCTAAATCAAGACACCGATAACCAAGATGAGACGAGCTATAGCCTAAAAACACACAAGGAGAAGAACGAAAATCTAATTTATGAGCATGATATGGACGTAAAAATGGAAAACAAAGACACCCAAATGTACGTAGGAAGTTATAATCAGGAGTGCGATGAAACAGACACGCAAAAAGAGATTTATTTTGAAGAACATGAGTAGGCATGCGATTAATAAGATATATCGATGATTCCATAGCATAGTTCCAAAAACGCAATGAGGCATTACACTAGCCTAAAAGGGTTAGGCTAGTTTCGACAATATGTCTATGACGACGTTCAACTGTGCCATTTTGTTCATGAGCATGAGGACAAATTAATTGATGATGAATACTAATGGTTTGAAAAAATTTATTTGATTTTTTATATTCACCACCCCAATCAGTTTAAACAGATTTAATTTTAAGAGAAAACTGACGCTCAACAAGTGTCTGAAAACGTTGAAACGTGAAAAATACATCAGATTTCACAACAAGCGGATAATACCAGATATATTTAGTGTGCGCATCAACAAAGATAACAAAATAACGAAAACCATCAGAAGAAAACATTGGAGCAGGGCCCCAAACATCACTAAAAATTAATTCAAGTGGGGTAGAAGTTTTGTGACCCATCGGTCGTAATGACAAACGGGATGACTTACCTAAAGGACATGCTTGACATTGAGTAAAAGATTGTCTAGACGTACAAATAATTTTATTATCAGAAACTAACAAATTTAGAATGCGAGGAGTTGGATGACCTAAACAACGATGCCACAGGTTGGCAGTCGCGGAAATGCAAGGAGACCAAAAAGCTTGAGGAACTGACGTAGCCAAAGACTCGGAGAGAACATAAAGACCATCATGACTCCGACCGGAAAGAAGAACTTCCTTGAGACGAGATCCTTCACATAAAACACAGAATCGTGAAATTCAAAATAAACATGATTATCACGACAGAATTTCTGAACAGATAACAACGGTTTGGTAATGTGAGGCACACAAAGAACATTAGTTAATGTAAACAAGCGTTTTGGGGAATATAAAGTAGTATGTCCAACATGGGATATGTCAAGAGCCTTACCATCATCAACATGCAAAAAATCATTACCAAGATAAGGAGCAGAATCAGTTAGAGTTGCAAGGTTAGGCGTCACATGTTGATTCGCGCCGATGTCGGGAAACCAAGTCGTTGCAGCAGAATCATGTGCAACAGCAAGGTGAGCAGAGGGCTACTGTGTGCTGCTGCGAAACTGAGAGCATTGAAGAGCTGAATGGCCAAGATTGGAACATAATTGGCAGCGTACATGTCCAGACCACTGCCCCTGATTCGGCCTGAAATCTGCAGCAGAGGTGCGCCTATTCTGCCACTGATTCTGCCTCTAATTTGCAGCAAAGTGGCCTCTGTTTTGGGCCTGAAATCGGTTGTTGTTGGGATGCCAATTACCCCTATAACATCCCCTGTTTCGGCTGTGATTAGTCATGGCATGATGAGCAGAAATCTGAGGTGTTGGCAGCAATGGTGGCTGCTGCTGCAGAGAAGAAGAAGACAGTAGAGGCGAAGAGGATGAACCGACAGCCATGGAGTGAAAGGAATTCTTGTGCAGAAACCCATGGGTAAGGAGATGGCTATGAAGATCAGCATACGATAGCGGTTCGGCCTTGGTTATGAGGCTAGTTACCAAGTCTTTGAACTCACCGCGAAGGCCACGAAACACATAGAGATTGAAATCTTCAAGAGACATTGGGCGACCAGCAGCAGCCAATTCATCAAATAACGATTTGGCTTTCTACCAAAAGTCTTGAAAGGAGCCATGTAGTTGCATGATCCAGGAATTAGATAGAGAGGCAAGTGCCTTCTCAAGCGTGCGCCAAACACAATGTGAAGTAGAACAATCTACTACAAGATGCAACACATCCACGGAGAGAGAGGAGAGTAGAGCACTCAAAATAAGTTGATCTTGTTGCTTCCAACGAAGAAAAGAAGGGCTGATGGCAGAGGAAGAACCAGCCGAAGCATCAATCATATGAGATGGAGGACACGGCAAGGAGCCGTCAACAAAGTGAAAAACACCTTGACCAAGGAGATCTGGCTTCATCTGCATTCTCCAATAGAGATAGTTGGTGTTCGTAAGTTTCAACGACACAGTTTGGTGGGTGTTTGATAGAGAAACCATTGTTGAAGTGTGTGTTCCCATGAGAGGCAAAGGAACGGCAGAATCATGAGAAGAAGAATCAGACACATGCTCTACATGTGGACGTTGTTCTCGGCCAGCAGCAGGAGGATGGCTGGCCGGTGATGTTGCAGCATCGGTGGAAGGAGAGATGGCAACGTCGGCAGCAGGAGGAGAGCCCATGGGGGAGAAAAAAAATTAGGGTCAGCTACAAAGGGAGAAAAGAGTTTTGACGACCGAAGGCTCTAATACCAAGTTGAGAATGATTAGGAGGCTTAACCTAATAGTTAGCCAACCCTTTCTATATATATGAGTAGGACAATATATAATAGTAAAGGTGGAGATTACCATATAAGAATATGACTACAATATTTTCTATATAGTTACATTCTATAATAGTTGGAAAGATTAGGACAAGAGTTAGGAATCTCACATCTTCGGGGAGTTGCAACTTGCATGTGTGAAAACATGCATTCATATCAATGTCAAGGTTGAAAGCTGTGATTCGGGATTACAGAAAGGAGATCAATTTGTCACGAGGTTGGAACTGGTTTGATATTTAATTGTGTATATACACAATTAAATATTAAACCTGTTGATAAAGAGTTGTCGGTTCTTTTTCCATTTTAATCCATACTCATTAGATTTTTTCGATGGTTGGAATTGTGAATTAATTTGTTGGTCAACCTTAAAACAAATATAATTTTAAAAAAAAGTATATCATTTCAGATAAAATAATAACAAAAATTCCTAGAATTTAGTTAATTATGTCTTGTCTGAGTTCAACCAAATCAATCGAGTTTGAGAAGTTTATTTTTTAAATATATTCACATATCAACCTCTAACTTAACAAGTTACCATACCATATAAATTCTGTAACTATGCTTCAATCATTATAGGTATTATTTTCTGCAAATTAATTGTTTGAATTTTTTAATAAAAAATGAAGGTAATGCCTTGGACTCATTGTATGCATCTAGCTTATTTAAAGGTACTCATTAAAGTGTTTGGCATCATAAGTTGCTGCTTGGACAAAAATGGCTCAAGTACACCCTCAAAATACCGAGAGAAGCATTAGCTGGTTCAAGAGATTTCAATATGATAAAGAAAGGGACTCACCAAATGATGCACGGAATGCTTTGCTGGTGATTGCCACACTGATTGCTGCAGTGACCTTCCAAGCTGGGGTGAATCCTTCTGGTGGACTCTGGCAGGATGATAACGTTCAAGAACATCATGCAGCTGGCAGAGCAATTTATGCGTCTCAAAAACATCCTTACTATGTTTTCTTGATGTCAAACACTTTGGCTTTCTCCGCATCATTACTTGTTATCACATCTCTCACTTACAAGTTCCCTTTCCACTTTGATATTTGGGCTGCCACAGCTTCAATGATCGTAACTTATGCTTCTGCAATTTTTGCTGTTACCCTTCATGAATCTGTGCATTTTCGCTATCTCTTGATTACAGCTTCAGTGCCTTTTATCACAAGGTTTTTGATTCAGATGCTTAAGAGATGCAGTAATAAATGTCAGAAAGATGAAGAAATAAGCGGGGAAACAGGCCAAAGTGTGTAGATGTAAGAGCTGCGAGCAAGGCCAACAGAAGCTGGTTCATTTCTAATTTGTCCTTGGCCAGGCTGGTTTTTTTCTTCTTTCTCATTCTTGTATCTCTTGTTTTCCTGGGTTGTATTCTCTGTATCCTCTACCTCTAGACTATCTTCTACTGTGTTTTTTTCCCATAATAAATTTGCATCCTGTTTTACAAAATTGAAAGGAAAAACTGATACGGGCCACTGCACTAGCTTAAATTAAGGCAATCTGCACAATAATAATCTGTATATCAAGAATACACCCCTTTCTGAAAAAAGCATTAAGGTCAAATGCAAGGCAAATTATGATCCCCCCCGATTGCATGCAGATTAGTAGGACTCTTCACCTCTCCTAGATCCGTGTCCTCTAGCTTATTGCAGGTTAATCAATTGAGTTCGTCAATTTCTCTATTCCTTTCTAGTTGCAATTTTTTCTTTTTAATTAACTTAGATTTTCGGATCAGCTTACACGTTTCATGTTGTATAAAAATAGTTGACAAGTCACTCACCATCTAGCATCTACATTTAGGTTAGTATGGATGATTGATAAGGGAATTTTTAGCATGTATATTTTCTGCTATTCATGCTTGATTTTTAAATATTTTGGATATGTTGCACAAGAAAATTAGAATTTTGAATCTCTTTTTGAACTATTGACCTCGTGGGAAATTAATGTGTTTTCAGATCTTAGGTTACTGAACAGGCAGAGCCGGGCAGTGAAACTGAATAGTGATTCATCATGTGCTGCAAAGAAGCTATACAATTTAGTTCCGGATGTTCATAACCATTTTCAAATAGCTGAGATGAAGGTCTACAAAACATATGAAGGGCATATAACTCAGTTTTGTTGTTTCGAAGCCCAAAAAGCGAGTTGAAAAACGAGGATTGAACCAACCCGAAATTCCTGCACTGCAAAGACTGTTTCGGTTTATGGCCCTTATCTCAACGCTCAGATGTCCAAAAATTACAAGATCAGTTTTGTTGGAAAGAATTCTCTACAATTTCTCTAGAAATAGAGATCTTTGAATTCGCACGTCTTCTACCTCAAATCGGGCCCGCAATGTCTGAGTATGAAGGAATTTAATGCAGAAAAGGAAACTTTCCTCATTACTGCAGGGGTAGAAAAGCCACAATATAAAAGAAGAAAAAGGAGGAGAGAGGACAGACAGAAACCCTACAACATAGAAAAGAAAAAGAGAGGAGGCGGCACCAAAGGGAACAAAAGAGGGGCAGAGGCAAAACTATTGAAAACCGGGAGGACACCTATCTTTTCGACGAAAATTCTCTGCTTTTGAGTGATGTTCATCGTATCAAGTTTGTTTCTCTTTAATTTAACTATGGAGTAGACTTTTATTCTGGGATTTTTGATGTAACCTTACTATGATTATGTGAACAATTTCTTCGATTGAATTATTACATTTAGATGTTGAGTATTTCATTCTATGTGTAATGCTTGCGTGTGTTTGGCCAACATCTGCATGATTTAGAATTCAATTTGAAACTGAGAAGTGATAATTGTTTTAGCTATTGTTTGAAATACCGTAAGAAATCTATAGGATAGAGATATCCTAAGAACTTTTGTAATCGTTACAGGTTTTACAGTACTTAATAAATTTCGACAAGTTCAGAAATTTTGTAGAGTATATGAAATTTGTTTGTCGAAATAATTTATTGATGCTCGAGAGAGATTAATATTTATATAAGGAAAACCTGATTATCAACATTAGGAGTAATTAATTTAATCGAGAAAGTTCATGTAGGCATAGTTACGGTAAGTCAGAAATCCTAGAACCAGTACAATTGAATTCATTAATATTTAATCAATTAGTTGTTTGTTTTTAATCATTAATTTTTGTTTCATAAACTATCTTATTCGATTCCTCAAATAGATCATAATTTAAAAAACTTTGGTAATTAGTAGTAATTTTTACAAATTCTCGTGGGACAATACTCTACTCATCACTTTATTACTTGTTACGATTTGTGCACTTGCAAATTTAACCAACAATGATCATGATCCATCCTTTTGCAACAAAAGGACTGTAGCATGATTGAAGTTACAAAGCAAAAGCTGATGACATAATTCATCCTAAGACATTAATTGTTGGATTGGATACATCGATGCAATCAAAATGAAGCCCCGTCATACTTCTTGAATAAAATAATCATGCTTAATGTGCAAAATATGGGAATAAAAGCATCAATTTAACCTTTTCCTTTGATTTCTCCTATCAAATGTCTAGCCTAAAAAGAAGTGTTAAACAATGTGCATGCAATCCTAAGGCTTCTCGTAGCTTTTGTAATCCATAAATTCCATTTTACAGCCATGCCTTCTGCTCCCTGTTCCGAGGTATTCGAAAAATCCTGATGGGGACACCGAACCGGAAATATTATTTACGCACGCGCATGATCATAGACGATGGAGGATAGCCCAAACCATTGAGAAATTGGGCTTTAACTTATGTTTTTGGGTTTAATTTATATGGACTTTCAGTTGAGTTTTATTAATTTAGCTTTATTTGTTGGGCTTGATTTAATTAATGTTGGATATTTTATTTAATGGGCCATAAGCCCAATTGCTTATTCAAGTTAGGGTTTTAGTATAAATACCCTACTTTTCTAAATGTTAAGGGACTTTGAATGATTAATGAAAATTTGCAAGTTTTGCATCCCTCCAATCCCCCTCTCTTCCTCTTCTTTAGCTTCTTTCTTTCTCTCAAGCTTCTTTCTTTTCTTGCTTTAATTCTTTTTATTTGTTGTCCCGCGTCAAATTTGGTATCAGAGCACGGCTTTTAATTGTTCTTACAATTAAGCGATCTATGTGTTTATGTTTAACCCTAGATTAATCTGAAAAAAAAAAAAAAAAAATTCGGGTACTGTTCAAAAAAAAAAAAACATCCACTGTTTTGATCACAAGAAAAAAAAAAAAGAGATTTATTTTGAAGAACATGAGTAGGCATGCGATTAATAAGATATATCGATGATTCCATAGCATAGTTCCAAAAACGCAATGAGGCATTACACTAGCCTAAAAGGGTTAGGCTAGTTTCGACAATATGTCTATGACGACGTTCAACTGTGCCATTTTGTTCATGAGCATGAGGACAAATTAATTGATGATGAATACTAATGGTTTGAAAAAATTTATTTGATTTTTTATATTCACCACCCCAATCAGTTTAAACAGATTTAATTTTAAGAGAAAACTGACGCTCAACAAGTGTCTGAAAACGTTGAAACGTGAAAAATACATCAGATTTCACAACAAGCGGATAATACCAGATATATTTAGTGTGCGCATCAACAAAGATAACAAAATAACGAAAACCATCAGAAGAAAACATTGGAGCAGGGCCCCAAACATCACTAAAAATTAATTCAAGTGGGGTAGAAGTTTTGTGACCCATCGGTCGTAATGACAAACGGGATGACTTACCTAAAGGACATGCTTGACATTGAGTAAAAGATTGTCTAGACGTACAAATAATTTTATTATCAGAAACTAACAAATTTAGAATGCGAGGAGTTGGATGACCTAAACAACGATGCCACAGGTTGGCAGTCGCGGAAATGCAAGGAGACCAAAAAGCTTGAGGAACTGACGTAGCCAAAGACTCGGAGAGAACATAAAGACCATCATGACTCCGACCGGAAAGAAGAACTTCCTTGAGACGAGATCCTTCACATAAAAACACAGAATCGTGAAATTCAAAATAAACATGATTATCACGACAGAATTTCTGAACAGATAACAACGGTTTGGTAATGTGAGGCACACAAAGAACATTAGTTAATGTAAACAAGCGTTTTGGGGAATATAAAGTAGTATGTCCAACATGGGATATGTCAAGAGCCTTACCATCATCAACATGCAAAAAATCATTACCAAGATAAGGAGCAGAATCAGTTAGAGTTGCAAGGTTAGGCGTCACATGTTGATTCGCGCCGATGTCGGGAAACCAAGTCGTTGCAGCAGAATCATGTGCAACAGCAAGGTGAGCAGAGGGCTACTGTGTGCTGCTGCGAAACTGAGAGCATTGAAGAGCTGAATGGCCAAGATTGGAACATAATTGGCAGCGTACATGTCCAGACCACTGCCCCTGATTCGGCCTGAAATCTGCAGCAGAGGTGCGCCTATTCTGCCACTGATTCTGCCTCTAATTTGCAGCAAAGTGGCCTCTGTTTTGGGCCTGAAATCGGTTGTTGTTGGGATGCCAATTACCCCTATAACATCCCCTGTTTCGGCTGTGATTAGTCATGGCATGATGAGCAGAAATCTGAGGTGTTGGCAGCAATGGTGGCTGCTGCTGCAGAGAAGAAGAAGACAGTAGAGGCGAAGAGGATGAACCGACAGCCATGGAGTGAAAGGAATTCTTGTGCAGAAACCCATGGGTAAGGAGATGGCTATGAAGATCAGCATACGATAGCGGTTCGGCCTTGGTTATGAGGCTAGTTACCAAGTCTTTGAACTCACCGCGAAGGCCACGAAACACATAGAGATTGAAATCTTCAAGAGACATTGGGCGACCAGCAGCAAGCCAATTCATCAAATAACGATTTGGCTTTCTACCAAAAGTCTTGAAAGGAGCCATGTAGTTGCATGATCCCAGGAATTAGATAGAGAGGCAAGTGCCTTCTCAAGCGTGCGCCAAACACAATGTGAAGTAGAAACAATCTACTACAAGATGCAACACATCCACGGAGAGAGAGGAGAGTAGAGCACTCAAAATAAGTTGATCTTGTTGCTTCCAACGAAGAAAGAAGGGCTGATGGCAGAGGAAGAACCAGCCGAAGCATCAATCATATGAGATGGAGGACACGGCAAGGAGCCGTCAACAAAGTGAAAAAACACCTTGACCAAGGAGATCTGGCTTCATCTGCATTCTCCAATAGAGATAGTTTGGTGTTCGTAAAGTTTCAACGACACAGTTTTGGTGGGTGTTTGATAGAGAAACCATTGTTGAAGTGTGTGTTCCCATGAGAGGCAAAGGAACGGCAGAATCATGAGAAGAAGAATCAGACACATGCTCTACATGTGGACGTTGTTCTCGGCCAGCAGCAGGAGGATGGCTGGCCGGTGATGTTGCAGCATCGGTGGAAGGAGAGATGGCAACGTCGGCAGCAGGAGGAGAGCCCATGGGGAGAAAAAAAATTAGGGTCAGCTACAAAGGGAGAAAAAGAGTTTTGACGACCGAAGGCTCTAATACCAAGTTGAGAATGATTAGGAGGCTTAACCTAATAGTTAGCCAACCCTTTCTATATATATGAGTAGGACAATATATAATAGTAAAGGTGGAGATTACCATATAAGAATATGACTACAATATTTTCTATATAGTTACATTCTATAATAGTTGGAAAGATTAGGACAAGAGTTAGGAATCTCACATCTTCGGGGAGTTGCAACTTGCATGTGTGAAAACATGCATTCATATCAATGTCAAGGTTGAAAGCTGTGATTCGGGATTACAGAAAGGAGATCAATTTTGTCACGAGGTTGGAACTGGTTTGATATTTAATTGTGTATATTACACAATTAAATATTAAACCTGTTGATAAAGAGTTGTCAGGTTCTTTTTCCATTTTAATCCATACTCATTAGATTTTTTCGATGGTTGGAATTGTGAATTAATTTGTTGGTCAACCTTTAAAACAAATATAATTTTAAAAAAAAGTATATCATTTCAGATAAAATAATAACAAAAATTCCTAGAATTTAGTTAATTATGTCTTGTCTGAGTTCAACCAAATCAATCGAGTTTGAGAAGTTTATTTTTTTAAATATATTCACATATCAACCTCTAACTTAACAAGTTACCATACCATATAAATTCTGTAACTATGCTTCAATCATTATAGGTATTATTTTCTGCAAATTAATTGTTTGAATTTTTTAATAAAAAAATGAAGTAATGCCTTGGACTCATTGTATGCATCTAGCTTATTTAAAGGTACTCATTAAAGTGTTTGGCATCATAAGTTGCTGCTTGGACAAAAATGGCTCAAGTACACCCTCAAAATACCGAGAGAAGCATTAGCTGGTTCAAGAGATTTCAATATGATAAAGAAAGGGACTCACCAAATGATGCACGGAATGCTTTGCTGGTGATTGCCACACTGATTGCTGCAGTGACCTTCCAAGCTGGGGTGAATCCTTCTGGTGGACTCTGGCAGGATGATAACGTTCAAGAACATCATGCAGCTGGCAGAGCAATTTATGCGTCTCAAAAACATCCTTACTATGTTTTCTTGATGTCAAACACTTTGGCTTTCTCCGCATCATTACTTTGTTATCACATCTCTCACTTACAAGTTCCCTTTCCACTTTGATATTTGGGCTGCCACAGCTTCAATGATCGTAACTTATGCTTCTGCAATTTTTTGCTGTTACCCTTCATGAATCTGTGCATTTTCGCTATCTCTTGATTACAGGCTTCAGTGCCTTTTATCACAAGGTTTTTGATTCAGATGCTTAAAGAGATGCAGTAATAAATGTCAGAAAGATGAAGAAATAAGCGGGGAAACAGGCCCAAAGTGTGTAGATGTAAGAGCTGCGAGCAAGGCCAACAGAAGCTGGTTCATTTCTAATTTGTCCTTGGCCAGGCTGGTTTTTTTCTTCTTTCTCATTCTTGTATCTCTTGTTTTCCTGGGTTGTATTCTCTGTATCCTCTACTCTAGACTATCTTCTACTGTGTTTTTTTCCCATAATAAATTTGCATCCTGTTTTTACAAAATTGAAAGGAAAAACTGATACGGGCCACTGCACTAGCTTAAATTAAGGCAATCTGCACAATAATAATCTGTATATCAAGAATACACCCCTTTCTGAAAAAAGCATTAAGGTCAAAATGCAAGCAAATTATGATCCCCCCCGATTGCATGCAGATTAGTAGGACTCTTCACCTCTCCTAGATCCGTGTCCTCTAGCTTATTGCAGGTTAATCAATTGAGTTCGTCAATTTCTCTATTCCTTTCTAGTTGCAATTTTTTCTTTTTAATTAACTTAGATTTTCGGATCAGCTTACACGTTTCAGGTTGTATAAAAAATAGTTGACAAGTCACTCACCATCAGCATCTACATTTAGGTTAGTATGGATGATTGATAAGGGAATTTTTAGCATGTATATTTTCTGCTATTCATGCTTGATTTTTAAATATTTTGGATATTGTTGCACAAGAAAATTAGAATTTTGAATCTCTTTTTGAACTATTGACCTCGTGGGAAATTAATGTGTTTTCAGATCTTAGGTTACTGAACAGGCAGAGCCGGCAGTGAAACTGAATAGTGATTCATCATGTGCTGCAAAGAAGCTATACAATTTAGTTCCGGATGTTCATAACCATTTTCAAATAGCTGAGATGAAGGTCTACAAAACATATGAGGGCATATAACTCAGTTTTGTTGTTTCGAAGCCCAAAAAGCGAGTTGAAAAACGAGGATTGAACCAACCCGAAATTCCTGCACTGCAAAGACTGTTTCGGTTTATGGCCCTTATCTCAACGCTCAGATGTCCAAAAATTACAAGATCAGTTTTGTTGGAAAGATTCTCTACAATTTCTCTAGAAATAGAGATCTTTGAATTCGCACGTCTTCTACCTCAAATCGGGCCCGCAAATGTCTGAGTATGAAGGAATTTAATGCAGAAAAGGAAAACTTTCCTCATTACTGCAGGGGTAGAAAAGCCACAATATAAAAGAAGAAAAAGGAGGAGAGAGGACAGACAGAAACCCTACAACATAGAAAAGAAAAAGAGAGGAGGCGGCACCAAAGGGAACAAAAGAGGGGCAGAGGCAAAACTATTGAAAACCGGGAGGACACCTATCTTTTCGACGAAAATTCTCTGCTTTTGAGTGATGTTCATCGTATCAAGTTTGTTTCTCTTTAATTTAACTATGGAGTAGACTTTTATTCTGGGATTTTGATGTAACCTTACTATGATTATGTGAACAATTTCTTCGATTGAATTATTACATTTAGATGTTGAGTATTTCATTCTATGTGTAATGCTTGCGTGTGTTTGGCCAACATCTGCATGATTTAGAATTCAATTTGAAACTGAGAAGTGATAATTGTTTTTAGCTATTGTTTGAAATACCGTAAGAAATCTATAGGATAGAGATATCCTAAGAAACTTTTGTAATCGTTACAGGTTTACAGTACTTAATAAATTTCGACAAGTTCAGAAATTTTGTAGAGTATATGAAATTTGTTTGTCGAAATAATTTATTGATGCTCGAGAGAGATTAATATTTATATAAGGAAAACCTGATTATCAACATTTAGGAGTAATTAATTTAATCGAGAAAAGTTCATGTAGCATAGTTACGGTAAGTCAGAAATCCTAGAACCAGTACAATTGAATTCATTAATATTTAATCAATTAGTTGTTTGTTTTTAATCATTAATTTTTGTTTCATTAAACTATCTTATTCGATTCCTCAAATAGATCATAATTTAAAAAAACTTTGGTAATTAGTAGTAATTTTTACAAATTCTCGTGGGACAATACTCTACTCATCACTTTATTACTTGTTACGATTTGTGCACTTGCAAATTTAACCAACAATGATCATGATCCATCCTTTTGCAACAAAAGGACTGTAGCATGATTGAAGTTACAAAGCAAAAGCTGATGACATAATTCATCCTAAGACATTAATTGTTGGATTGGATACATCGATGCAATCAAAATGAAGCCCCGTCATACTTCTTGAATAAAAATAATCATGCTTAATGTTGCAAAAATATGGAATAAAAGCATCAATTTAACCTTTTCCTTTGATTTCTCCTATCAAATGTCTAGCCTAAAAAGAAGTGTTAAACAATGTGCATGCAATCCTAAGGCTTCTCGTAGCTTTTGTAATCCATAAATATCCATTTTACAGCCACCTTCTGCTCCCTGTTCCGAGGTATTCGAAAAAATCCTGATGGGGACACCGAACCGGAAATATTATTTACGCACGCGCATGATCATAGACGATGGAGGATAGCCCAAACCATTGAGAAATTGGGCTTTAACTTATGTTTTTGGGTTTAATTTATATGGACTTTCAGTTGAGTTTTATTAATTTAGCTTTATTTGTTGGGCTTGATTTAATTAATGTTGGATATTTTATTAATGGGCCATAAGCCCAATTGCTTATTCAAGTTAGGTTTTTAGTATAAATACCCTACTTTTCTAAATGTTAAGGGACTTTGAATGATTAATGAAAATTTGCAAGTTTTGCATCCCTCCAATCCCCCTCTCTTCCTCTTCTTTAGCTTCTTTCTTTCTCTCAAGCTTCTTTCTTTTCTTGCTTTAATTCTTTTTATTTGTTGTCCCGCGTCAAATTTGGTATCAGAGCACGGCTTTTAATTGTTCTTACAATTAAGCGATCTATGTGTTTTATGTTTAACCCTAGATTAATCTGAAAAAAAAAAAAAAAATTCGGGTACTGTTCAAAAAAAAAAAAACATCCACTGTTTTGATCACAAGAAAAAAAAAAAAAGAGATTTATTTTGAAGAACATGAGTAGGCATGCGATTAATAAGATATATCGATGATTCCATAGCATAGTTCCAAAAAACGCAATGAGGCATTACACTAGCCTAAAAGGGTTAGGCTAGTTTCGACAATATGTCTATGACGACGTTCAAACTGTGCCATTTTGTTCATGAGCATGAGGACAAAATTAATTGATGATGAATACTAATGGTTTGAAAAAAATTTATTTGATTTTTTATATTCACCACCCCAATCAGTTTAAACAGATTTAATTTAAGAGGAAAACTGAACGCTCAACAAGTGTCTGAAAAACGTTGAAACGTGAAAAAATACATCAGATTTCACAACAAGCGGATAATACCAGATATATTTAGTGTGCGCATCAACAAAGATAACAAAATAACGAAAACCATCAGAAGAAAACATTGGAGCAGGGCCCCAAACATCACTAAAAATTAATTCAAGTGGGGTAGAAGTTTTTGTGACCCATCGGTCGTAATGACAAACGGGATGACTTTACCTAAAGGACATGCTTGACATTGAGTAAAAGATTGTCTAGACGTACAAATAATTTTATTATCAGAAACTAAACAAATTTAGAATGCGAGGAGTTGGATGACCTAAAACAACGATGCCACAGGGTTGGGCAGTCGCGGAAATGCAAGGAGGACCAAAAAGCTTGAGGAACTGACGTAGCCAAAGACTCGGAGAGAACATAAAGACCATCATGACTCCGACCGGAAAGAAGAAACTTCCTTGAGACGAGATCCTTCACATAAAAACACAGAATCGTGAAATTCAAAATAACATGATTATCACGACAGAATTTCTGAACAGATAACAACGGTTGTAATGTGAGGCACACAAAGAACATTAGTTAAATGTAAACAAGCGTTTTTGGGGAATATAAAGTAGTATGTCCAACATGGGATATGTCAAGAGCCTTTACCATCATCAACATGCAAAAAAATCATTACCAAGATAAGGGAGCAGAATCAGTTAGAGTTTGCAAGGTTAGGCGTCACATGTTGATTCGCGCCGAATGTCGGGAAACCCAAGTCGTTTGCAGCAGAATCATGTGCAACAGCAAGGTGAGCAGAGGGCTACTGTGTGCTTGCTGCGAAACTGAGAGCATTGAAGAGCTGAATGGCCAAGATTGGAAACATAATTGGCAGCGTACATGTCCAGACCACTGCCCCCTGATTCGGCCTGAAATCGCAGCAGAGGTGGCGCCTATTCTGCCCACTGATTCTGCCTCTAATTTGCAGCAAAGTGGCCTCTGTTTTGGGCCTGAAATCGGTTGTTGTTGGGATGCCAATTACCCCTATAACATCCCCTGTTTCGGCTGTGATTAATCATGGCATGATGAGCAGAAATCTGAGTGTTGGCAGCATTGGTGGCTGTGCTGCTGCAGAGAAGAAGAAGACAGTAGAGGCGAAGAGGATGAACCGACAGCCATGGAGTGAAAGAAATTCTTGTGCAGAAACCCATGGGTTAAGGAGATGGCTATGAAGATCAGCATACGATAGCGTTCGGCCTTGGTTATGAGGCTAGTTACCAAGTCTTTGAACTCACCGCGAAGGCCACGAAACACATAGAGATTGAAATCTTCAAGAGACATTGGGGGCGGACCAGCAGCAGCCAATTCATCAAATAACGATTTGGCTTTCTACCAAAAGTCTTGAAAGAGCCAATGTAGTTGCATGATCCAGGAATTAGATAGAGAGGCAAGTGCCTTCTCAAGCGTGCGCAAAACACAATGTGAAAGTAGAACAATCTACTACAAGATGCAACACATCCACGGAGAGAGAGGAGAGTAGAGCACTCAAAATAAGTTGATCTTGTTTGCTTCCAACGAAGAAAAGAAGGGCTGAATGGCAGAGGAAAGAACCAGCCGAAGCATCAATCATATGAGATGGAGGACACGGCAAGGAGCCGTCAACAAAGTGAAAAAACACCTTGACCAAGGAGATCTGCTTCATCTGCATTCTCCAATAGAGATAGTTGTGTTCGTAAAGTTTCAACGACACAGTTTGGTGGGGTGTTTGATAGAAAAACCATTGTTGAATTTGTGTTTTCCCATGAAGAGGCAAAGGAACGGCAGAATCATGAGAAGAAAGAATCAGACACATGCTCTACATGTGGACGTTGTTCTGGCCAGCAGCAGGAGGATGGCTGCCGTTGATGTTGCAGCATCGTGGAAGGAGAGATGCAACGTCGGCAGCAGGAGGAGAGCCCATGGGGGAGAAAAAAAATTAGGTCAGCTACAAAGGAGAAAAGAGTTTTGACGACCGAAGGCTCTAATACCAAGTTGAGAATGATTAGGAGGCTTAACCTAATAGTTAGCCAACCCTTTCTATATATATGAGTAGGACAATATATAATAGTAAAGGTGGAGATTACCATATAAGAATATGACTACAATATTTTCTATATAGTTACATTCTATAATAGTTGGAAAGATTAGGACAAGAGTTAGGAATCTCACATCTTCGGGGAGTTGCAACTTGCATGTGTGAAAACATGCATTCATATCAATGTCAAGGTTGAAAAGCTGTGATTCGGGATTACAGAAAGGAGATCCAATTTGTCACGAGGTTGGAACTGGTTTGATATTAATTGTGTATATACACAATTAAATATTAAACCTGTTTGATAAAGAGTTGTCGGTTCTTTTTCCATTTTAATCCATACTCATTAGATTTTTTCGATGGTTGGAATTGTGAATTAATTTGTTGGTCAACCTTAAAACAAATATAATTTTAAAAAAAAGTATATCATTTCAGATAAAATAATAACAAAAATTCCTAGAATTTAGTTAATTATGTCTTGTCTGAGTTCAACCAAATCAATCGAGTTTGAGAAGTTTATTTTTTAAATATATTCAACATATCAACCTCTCTAACTTAACAAGTTACCATACCATATAAATTCTGTAACTATGCTTCAATCATTATAGGTATTATTTTTCTGCAAATTAATTGTTTGAATTTTTTTAATATAAAAAATGAAGTAATGCCTTGGACTCATTGTATGCATCTAGCTTATTTTAAAGGTACTCATTAAAGTGTTTGGCATCATAAGTTGCTGCTTGGACAAAAAATGGCTCAAGTACACCCTCAAAATACCGAGAGAAGCATTAGCTGGTTCAAGAGATTTCAATATGATAAAGAAAGGGACTCACCAAATGATGCACGGAATGCTTTGCTGGTGATTGCCACACTGATTGCTGCAGTGGACCTTCCAAGCTGGGGGTGAATCCTTCTGGTGGACTCTGGCAGGATGATAACGTTCAAGAAACATCATGCAGCTGGCAGAGCAATTTATGCGTCTCAAAAACATCCTTACTATGTTTTCTTGATGTCAAACACTTTGGCTTTCTCCGCATCATTACTGTTATCACATCTCTCACTTACAAGTTCCCTTTCCACTTTGATATTTGGGCTGCCACAGCTTCAATGATCGTAACTTATGCTTCTGCAATTTTTGCTGTTACCCTTCATGAATCTGTGCATTTTTCCGCTATCTCTTTGATTACAGCTTCAGTGCCTTTTTATCACAAGGTTTTTGATTCAGATGCTTAAGAGATGCAGTAATAAATGTCAGAAAGATGAAGAAAATAAGCGGGGAAACAGGCCAAAGTGTGTAGATGTAAGAGCTGCGAGCAAGGCCAACAGAAGCTGGTTCATTTCTAATTTGTCCTTGGCCAGGCTGGTTTTTTTCTTCTTTCTCATTCTTGTATCTCTTGTTTTCCTGGTTGTATTCTCTGTATCCTCTACCTCTAGACTATCTTCTACTGTGTTTTTTTCCCATAATAAATTTGCATCCTGTTTTACAAAATTGAAAGGAAAAACTGATACGGGCCAC
Source organism: Populus alba (assembly GCF_005239225.2). Classification (NCBI taxonomy): domain Eukaryota; kingdom Viridiplantae; phylum Streptophyta; class Magnoliopsida; order Malpighiales; family Salicaceae; genus Populus; species Populus alba. The sequence goes on along the minus strand of NC_133297.1, from coordinate 4,242,901 downwards.
TGCACTAGCTTAAATTAAGGCAATCTGCACAATAATAATCTGTATATCAAGAATACACCCCCTTTCTGAAAAAAGCATTAAGGTCAAATGCAAGGCAAATTATGATCCCCCCCCGATTGCATGCAGATTAGTAGGACTCTTCACCTCTCCTAGATCCGTGTCCTCTAGCTTATTGCAGGTTAATCAATTGAGTTCGTCAATTTCTCTATTCCTTTCTAGTTGCAATTTTTTCTTTTTTAATTAACTTAGATTTTCGGATCAGCTTACACGTTTTCATGTTGTATAAAAATAGTTGACAAGTCACTCACCATCTAGCATCTACATTTAGGTTAGTATGATGATTGATAAGGAATTTTTAGCATGTATATTTTCTGCTATTTCATGCTTGATTTTAAATATTTTGGATATGTTGCACAAGAAAATTAGAATTTTGAATCTCTTTTTGAACTATTGACCTCGTGGAAATTTAATGTGTTTTCAGATCTTAGGTTACTGAACAGGCAGAGCCCCGGCAGTGAAACTGAATAGTGATTCATCATGTGCTGCAAAGAAGCTATACAATTTAGTTCCGGATGTTCATAACCATTTTCAAATAGCTGAGATGAAGGTCTACAAAAACATATGAAGGGCATATAACTCAGTTTTGTTGTTTCGAAGCCCAAAAAGCGAGTTGAAAAACGAGGATTGAACCAACCCGAAATTCCTGCACTGCAAAGACTGTTTCGGTTTATGGCCCTTATCTCAACGCTCAGATGTCCAAAAATTACAAGATCAGTTTTGTTGGAAAGAATTCTCTACAATTTCTCTAGAAAATAGAGATCTTTGAATTCGCACGTCTTCTACCTCAAATCGGGCCCGCAATGTCTGAGTATGAAGGAATTTAATGCAGAAAAGGAAACTTTCCTCATTACTGCAGGGGTAGAAAAGCCACAATATAAAAGAAGAAAAAGGAGGAGAGAGGACAGACAGAAACCCTACAACATAGAAAAGAAAAAGAGAGGAGGCGGCACCAAAGGGAACAAAAGAGGGGCAGAGGCAAAACTATTGAAAACCGGGAGGACACCTATCTTTTCGACGAAAATTCTCTGCTTTTGAGTGATGTTCATCGTATCAAGTTTGTTTCTCTTTAATTTAAAACTATGGAGTAGACTTTTATTCTGGGATTTTTGATGTAACCTTACTATGATTATGTGAACAATTTCTTCGATGAATTATTACATTTAGATGTTGAGTATTTCATTCTATGTGTAATGCTTGCGTGTGTTTGGCCAACATCTGCATGATTTAGAATTCAAATTTGAAACTGAGAAGTGATAATTGTTTTAGCTATTGTTTGAAAATACCGTAAGAAATCTATAGGATAGAGATATCCTAAGAACTTTTGTAATCGTTACAGGTTTTACAGTACTTAATAAATTTCGACAAGTTCAGAAATTTTGTAGAGTATATGAAATTTGTTTGTCGAAATAATTTATTGATGCTCGAGAGAGATTAATATTTATATAAGGAAAACCTGATTATCAACATTAGGAGTAATTAATTTAATCGAGAAAGTTCATGTAGCATAGTTACGGTAAGTCAGAAATCCTAGAACCAGTACAATTGAATCATTAATATTTAATCAATTAGTTGTTTGTTTTTAATCATTAATTTTTGTTTCATAAACTAAAATCTTATTCGATTCCTCAAATAGATCATAATTTAAAAAACTTTGGTAATTAGTAGTAATTTTTACAAAATTCTCGTGGGACAATACTCTACTCATCACTTTATTACTTGTTACGATTTGTGCACTTGCAAATTTAACCAACAATGATCATGATCCATCCTTTTGCAACAAAAGGACTGTAGCATGATTGAAGTTACAAAGCAAAAGCTGATGACATAATTCATCCTAAGACATTAATTGTTGGATTGGATACATCGATGCAATCAAAATGAAAAGCCCCGTCCATACTTCTTGAATAAAATAATCATGCTTAATGTGCAAAATATGGGAATAAAAGCATCAATTTAACCTTTTCCTTTGATTTCTCCTATCAAATGTCTAGCCTAAAAAGAAGTGTTAAACAATGTGCATGCAATCCTAAAGGCTTCTCGTAGCTTTTGTAATCCATAAATTCCATTTTACAGCCATGCCTTCTGCTCCCTGTTCCGAGGTATTCGAAAAATCCTGAATGGGACACCGAACCGGAAAATATTTATTTACGCACGCGCATGATCATAGACGATGGAGGATAGCCCAAACCATTGAGAAATTGGGCTTTAACTTATGTTTTTGGGTTTAATTTATATGGACTTTCAGTTGAGTTTTATTAATTTAGCTTTATTTGTTGGGCTTGATTTAATTAATGTTGGATATTTTATTTAATGGGCCATAAGCCCAATTGCTTATTCAAGTTAGGGTTTTAGTATAAATACCCTACTTTTCTAAATGTTAAGGGACTTTGAATGATTAATGAAAATTTGCAAGTTTTGCATCCCTCCAATCCCCCTCTCTTCCTCTTCTTTAGCTTCTTTCTTTCTCTCAAGCTTCTTTCTTTTCTTGCTTTAATTCTTTTTATTTGTTGTCCCGCGTCAAATTTGGTATCAGAGCACGGCTTTTAATTGTTCTTACAATTAAGCGATCTATGTGTTTATGTTTAACCCTAGATTAATCTGAAAAAAAAAAAAAAATTCGGTACTGTTCAAAAAAAAAAAAAACATCCACTGTTTTGATCACAAGAAAAAAAAAAAAAAAGTTACTGTTCATTGGTTGGTACTGTTCATCTCCTCCACCTTCGCCGGAGGCAGATCGGGCGTCTCCCAGCAACAAACCAACCCACGGACAGCTCTCTATAGAACCCACGGCGAGAGATTTTCCGACAGCAGGCCACTCTCCACGCCACCTGCCGTCACGCCAAATCATTGCAGCGGCGCCTCCATAATAGACTCCGATTTCAGCAACGAAATCAACAACACAGACCACCAGACGCAGCCATCCATCCATCACAGCCAGCGTCGACTGGTGGTTCACCGCAACAAAGACCACGCAGTAGATCTCCATCTGCCACCGTCCGCAGCACCTCAGCCTCCATCAGCAGAGGCAGATCGGTGGGTTACAATAATCGTAGCCCACGTCACTGCACCAGCCAACCCAGACAACAACAGCCGCAACCACCGGTATACCTGCACATCAATCCCACAGAGTGATCGGCCATTCAACATCAGCGCCGGTCACAGCCAACGATCAAAAGGACACGCCGATTCACTGCCTTAACAACCCGGAGCAGCCGCAACCACCACAGACACCACCGCCTCTTCCCTTGCACCGCCAGACCCATCAGAACCAGCGGGCTTCCTGCGCCGCCGCCGACAGCAACGACAACAGGTCATAGAGGCCAGCGGCAACAGGTCGCGGAAGCCAAGGAAGAAAGAAACAAACGCTGAACTTTAATTAACCTAGACACGCCAGCTGCCATGTCATCAGGCCTGCCACGTCAGCGTTGAATGCCACGTCAGCTACCTCATCAGCACATCCGCCACATCAGCATGGGCAGCCACATCACTGTCCACCACATAAGCAGGCCCCTCCACATCACCCCAATTGCCATGTCATCTGAGGTCCATCCGCGATCGAATTCGACAATTTGAATCTTGGTCGGTAAATTACTCTATTTTTGGTTTGTTGATTTTATCTTTTTGGTATTGCACTTAGTATTCAAAGTTATCATTAATATTACTTTTGTGCTAAAAAAAAAAAGAAAAAAAAAAAAAAAATCTCACCTAGCATTTTAATTGTTAATTTTTGTTCATCAACCTCTTTCATCAGTAATAGCTAATATCTTATTCTATTTAATAATTATGAGTTCTTACTTGTGACATCGTGTTTGATTAATCATTTACACTTAAGAATCTAGTATTACATGCTTACAATTTTATTAGTGTAATTTGTTCTTGATTAATCTCCACATTTAAAAAAAAAAAAATTAGCTTTATTTTTGTATTGTGATTTTACATGCAAGAACCATTTGTGATCTCATTCCTTTTATAAGTTAGTATTGCATGCATTTATGTCACGATCAACTAGTGTCTAAGCTTAAGTTTACACCTACTGTAGACTCAACCTTTTAGTGATACTCTTATGATCATTTCAAGGGAACTGCAAACTTAGGTGATCAACATGTTTAGAAGAATTGAGCCCCGAGAGAGTTTTCGAATAAGGCACTCAAAGACCGATAAATATCACAAGAATAATCATTATGGACAAGATCACTCTGAGCGACACCAATATGACCATCATTTAGGTTACTCTAAACACGATGACTTTGATGAGCGAGTCTTGAGTTCTAACAAAATAGAAGCCCCCACTTTTGACGGTCGTCATGACCCTTGGATATTTGATATGTGGATTCGTGATATGGATCAATTCTTGAGTGGCATAATTTGTCTGATAATAAAGAAAGTTAGATTTGCTAAGATGAAACTCATTGATAAAGCCAAAAATTTATTGGAGAGATGTTTGAAGATTGTTTAGAGATGAGAGGTAAACCTCCTATAACAGACTGGATCAAAATGAAACAAAAACTTCAAGAGAAATACGTACCCCAGTCTTATAGGAATAAAACTCTTAGACCAATGGAACAATCTAAGACAAGGAAATAAGTCTATTAATGAGTACATAAGGCAATTTAACGATTACATGATTAGATGTGCCATAAGAGAGAGTGAAGCCATGACTTTGCGTAGATTTTGTAGAGGCTTAAATGATGATCTTAGAAGAGAAGTTGTATTTCAAGGTTGTATCTACCCTTAACCAAGCTTATACCTTAGTTTAAAGACTACAAGTTGGTCACAAAGAATCAGTGGAAGAATCATCAGGACTCTTCTAGTATCCCTACTAGGTCCCAATTCAGAAGTAATGATTCTTTGTTAGGTGCTTCACCCCATAGACCTAATCCTAATAGCGCCCAACTTTGTAAGAAAGATAGGGGTAAACGAGTTGTCAATGCAGTGTCTAAGGTGAGTTCAAAGGTTAAGTGTATTAATTGTTTAGGTTTTGGTCATATCTCTTTAGATTGCACCTCGAAACCCTTAGTCGTCCAAAAAACACAAAGGATCTAGGTAAAGAAGAATATTGTAGTGTTGAAGTGTATGAGCCTAATCTTGAGGATTTTAGTGACCTAGATGACGAGGATGTGCAAGAAGAGGGACCCAACACAATGAGTCCCAATGAGCTTGAGAATGAGGTTAAGAAAGAGTCTGATATGTCTGCTTTAATGGTAGAGGAAGTTTTAGGAAACTCTTCAGTGGAATCGCCTATAGAGATAGGTATGGTCTTAAAAGAGTCTTATGATATTAGTTCTCCTAAATCACTTGATTCCTTATCCCACATGCTTGGTGTCCAACACATCATAAGTTTAGAGCAACATGTTGAACTTTTTGACCCCTTACCTCATGCACGTGATGAGGAAGATAAAGATAATCCTAGTTTACTTGATTGTGTCCATATCATATCTTACACAGGTTTCAAATAATGTTGTCTCATTCCATGCCCTCAATCATTTAGTGTTCATAGTTACAAACATGAGAAGCCTATAGAACACTTTTCCATATCTCCTCACGATAGGATGTCTAAGTCAGCCGAGTCGTTACCATGTAGGATTCATAATTTGCATATTGAGATCATGAAACAAATTCAAGCAAGTAATGAACAATACAAATTTCAAGCTGATTTACTTAAGTATCATGATGCACTTAATGTTGGAGATTATTTCATGATACAGATTAGACCTGAACGGTGTCCTTTGGAAAACCGAGCATAAATTGCAAGTAAGTAGTGCTAGACCATTCAAAGTGTTGCAAATGATTGAATCAAATACTTATGTCATTAAATTGCCATTAAACTTTGATATTAGCTCTACTTTGAACATGAAAGACCTCAGTATTTATAAAATACAACCCATCCCTGATTCTCCTTTTGATACCCCTACCTCATTATCCATATCTTTGGCACAAAAGGAACATATTAATGCTACTTTGAATGCACAAGTTGTTTTTACCAGGGATGGTGAACTTCAGCAAATCCCAGTATATGAATTCGACGACCAGATTCAGATTATACTTGGATTATCAGAGGAGCATCACAACAGCTTGATCCTTGTCATTGAGAGCATTATCGGAGCTGTCTTGACCTATACTCGACGGGGTCGAGTTCTTCCAACCCCGGGAGAATTGATGGGGACACCGAACCGGAAATATTATTTACGCACGCGCATGATCATAGACGATGGAGGATAGCCCAAACCATTGAGAAATTGGGCTTTAACTTATGTTTTTGGGTTTAATTTATATGGACTTTCAGTTGAGTTTTATTAATTTAGCTTTATTTGTTGGGCTTGATTTAATTAATGTTGGATATTTTATTTAATGGGCCATAAGCCCAATTGCTTATTCAAGTTAGGGTTTTAGTATAAATACCCTACTTTTCTAAATGTTAAGGGACTTTGAATGATTAATGAAAATTTGCAAGTTTTGCATCCCTCCAATCCCCCTCTCTTCCTCTTCTTTAGCTTCTTTCTTTCTCTCAAGCTTCTTTCTTTTCTTGCTTTAATTCTTTTTATTTGTTGTCCCGCGTCAAATCCCCCTTCCCTTCTTTTACAAAATCAGGTTTTCTCCCTTTATGGTTCAGATCTTGGTAATACCACTTTCGCATTTTCATTTCAAATTACTTAATACCACAAAAAGGGGAAGAAAAAAAAAAGAGAAGGCATAACAGTACTGCCTGCTTGGTTGTTTCAGGATCTCATACCTTTCTTAAATGAATTCAGTACTCTACCAAAAGTACTCCTATCCAGATTTAATGGTGCCAGAGAATCGCAGGGGACTGAATCTTTCTTACTTGAATGAAAATCAAGTGCGTTATTCCCCTTCTCTTTAAGAAAAATATATATTTAAACCTCTTGGCCCTTTGAGTTTCAATGTTAACAGAAGAAAGGAACCATAACTTCACTTGAGAGATATGGAAAATCACCCTAAAAATACTACTAGTACGAGAATCAAAAGCAAAATCAAGGTCTGCTTCAAATCTATCTCAAAACCAACAACGCCACCAGATGTAAGGCCAGAACATCATGATATCCGAAATGTTTTGCTGGCCGGGGCTGTGCTGATCGCCACCGTGACCTTCCAAGCTGGAATTTGTCCACCCGGTGGAGTTTGGCAAAGTGATGATAAGCTGGGACATAAAGCCGGACGTGCTATTTATTCTGATAAGAGAATACCTTTCCAAAATTTCCTGCTATGTAACACTATTGCACTGACATCCTCCAGTTTTCTACTATTATGTCTAACCTTTAGGTACCCTTATTTCTTGGAAGTTTTCATTGCTACAATGTCTATGATGGGCACTTATGGTTCTGCGATATATAGTGTTACACCTTACGAATCAGTGTCGTTTCGTCTCATCTTCCTCGCCGCTCCTGTACCTATAGTAATAAGGGTTCTTATTTGGGTGTTTTCCGCTGTATTTGACTACCTAGTAGTGCCCAATGAATGGTTAAAAAAGATCGGATGTGGAAGGAAAGAACCATATCAGTAAGATGAGGTGCTGAATGTTTGCTTCTGATCCTTTCTTCTTCTTTCCAGACGGCAGAATGTAATTTCGTTTATAAATATTGTAGGCTGTGATAATATTAGCCAGATTTTTTCCCTTTTGAATTAATAATTTCGAGAAAAAAATCGGTTGACAGCTTTTTTATGCAAAAATTGAACAAATTTATTGCCAATCACTCTTTCTATTCGTAGATTGATTAGCAGATAAAATTGTAAGCGCATCCAGCAAGGGAGAAGTACAAGCCATTAATTTGTAATTCTTGATTGATTCGGTGAGATTATGAAGAAAAGTTAATTATAAATTTTTATTAAAAAAATCCTAAAAGTTGAACCAAGTTTGTTTATATTAACCAAATCATTAAAAACCTGGCAACCTGATTTTATTAGTCAATGCATTTTCAGGTTTAAGTTAAAATCTAAATATACACCCACCAAGTTAAGTTTTAAATTGAGTTTTTTAATATACTATCATATCTATTATTCATTAGATTAAATAACTATATAAATTTATTTTTTTTAATTAATGTGAGTGTTTGGTTCAGTTTGCGTGTACCTTAAATAATCCCACGAACATTAAAATTAATAACCTTATAAAATTTTAATGATTATCATATTAGCAATTACAAGATTTGAACTTGAAATTGTTTAGAAGCATATAAAAAAACATCATATTATATATATATATATATAATCTGGTGAGATGGAGTTGCTATTCTGGATAAGAACGGAATTCATCCCCTATTATTGATGATTTTCTTTTTGCAAAAAAACAAATGTTGTAATTTGCCATTTTGCCCTCTAATGCGGGGTATTCTTGACATTCTCAAAGCTGATGTCACAGAACTGACGGTGTGCTATATACATCATGGAAAGGAAATGATGAAATCATGCATGACGCTTCTTGAATAAAATAATCATCCTCGCGCGCAAAATCAGAGATATGGAAATAGAGCTAGCGATTTAACTTTTTCCCTCGAATTCTTTCCATCATTCTTCTAATCTAATAAAACTTATAAAATTGAAAATTAAAAAAACACCAAACCTATTTCTACCCGTTATACGCTGAGCCAAATCTTCTTCGAAATAGAACTTGTTATATTTAAATTTGAAAATCTTTTTTTTTTTTTTTTTGAAATCATGTACTTTATAACTCGAATTTATTTTCAATGTATTAATCACCAGGCACTTTCGGCCCCTCTTAATTCTAAAGTACTGAACACCAGAAGGAAAAGGAGATTAAAAAAAAAACAGCACTTCCCGTTTGGCTAGCTGTTTCAGCATCTTATACCTTTCTTAAATGATTTCAACACTCCACCAAAAAGTATTCCCAGGTGAATTTCGTGGAAGAGAACCTTTCTTTACTTGAATGAAAATCAAATGCACCGTTCCCGTTCTTGTTATTAATTTATTCGAGTCTTGTTTTGCCCCGCTGAGTTTGAGTGAAAGACGGGACGGAAAAATCACTACTCTTACAATTCCTAGTGAAATATGGGAAGTACTGATAACAAAACCCAAATCAACCCCTTAAAAGTTATTATATTGCCAACAAGCCCGCCATGTAAAACGGAGACAAATGGTCATGACTTCCGAAATGTTATGCTAGTCGGAGCTGCGCTGATCGCGACGGTGACCTTCCAAGCAGGAATCACCCCACCTGGTGGAGTTTGGCAAAGCGATGATAACCAGGGACATAGAGCTGGACATGCTGTTTATTCTGATCAGAAAGTTCCTTTCCAAATCTTCCTGATATTCAACACCATTGCACTAACGTCCTCCATTTTTCTCTTATTATGTCTAACCTTCGGTTACCCTTATTTCTTGGAAGTCTTGATTGCTACAGTTTCTATGATGGGCACTTACGGTTCTGGTATATATTGTATTACACCTTACGAATCAGTGTCCTTTCGCCTCATCTTCGTCGCTGCTCCTGCGCCTGTTGTAATACGGTTTGTCATATGGGTGGTAGCCTCCGCAGTTCGCCGTCTAAGATTACCATTACCAAAATAATGGTTCAAAATACTGCTCCTGCGCAGTATTGGAGCTGGTTCTATTTTAATATCCGCGTTCATCATGCAGAATTTTATGTTTGATTCTTTCTTTCTTTATTTTTTTTTTATTATTATTATTTCGCTTCTGATATTGCTGTAAGCGTTGATTATAACAGCGTAAAAAAATAAAGTTCAACCCTGTAACCTCCCTATATATATATATATATATATCTTTTCTAATAACTATAACTTAAATTTTCTTCTTGGGTCTTTAATTGCTAGCTTTATTTCCTGGTGGCATTCTGCTCTACTGGAAGCAATTAATTAATTACTATATGTTGATCTCCACTGGCATGCTGCCAGTACAGTGAAGCTCACAGTATCAGTAATAAATATATATCTCAATTTTTATTAAGAATAATTAATCAGCATAACAAGTACTCCCATGGGTTAATTTAAGCTTTTTGTTCAAGTAATTTCTCAATCTTTTTTCCCACATTTCTCAATAGATCAGTCCTCCTTCCATCAAATTTTTGGCCCATCGAATAGATATATTTTATGTAATAAAATGATGTTGCTTCGAAAAACAACTATTAAAAAAGTAATTAATATTAACATAAGAACCTGATTAAGGATTGTTTATAGAATATTTGACATCAAATTGATAAAATATATAGGTCTGATTGAGATCCAGTTAAGATTGAATATATAAATTAGAGAATAAATTAGGTTTTCCTTAAAAAGTAGCGTTTGAAAGCTGGATCACAGATACTTGGAATTCAGTCCAACTTCAGTCCAAATTTGCACCTTTCTTCTCCTGGTGGGGCTATTTGGATACCCAGATACCCGACACTGGTAATCACACTTCACCCATGAATTGACTCGGATAAAGCAAGATTATTATATGTGCTTCCAATCGGGGCTTTTGCAGTGTTTTTCCAAAATCTGTTGATGATATGTGCTTCCAATGGTCTTCTATGGTTAAAGGCAAACAACAAAATCTCTCTTGGCAACTTCTTTTCTCATGCGTTGTTTGGAATCTTTGGCTTCATCGAAATGATGTTATTTTTAATGACGCTGCCCCTAACCTTCAAATCTGTTTCTCCATGGTGCGCCAAAGTATTGCTTTATGGCTGAGGCTTGACTCCAACTCTTTCGAGCTTAATATAGAGAATGTTTAGTCGGGAGGAGTTAGTTTCTTTTGATTTATCTGTTCTCTTTTTGTTGCTATCCCCTGTTTCATGCAACAGTTTTTGTGCTTCCCTTTCCTCTGTTTGTTCTTCTGATGTAAGTTAGGCTACTATCTTTGTAGCTTTTTCCTTTCAATAAAATTTCGACTATTAACAAAAAAAAAAAAGCAAGATTATTACATGAATTGGTTTTATATATATATTAATTAAAATTGTCTAACTGATTAGTGACAGGACGTTAACTGATTAGTTTTTTTAAAAAGAACTCCACTTATGAACTGTTACAAGCAGAAGAAGAAGAAGAAGAAGAAGAAGAAGAAGAAAGGAACTAAGGCAGGCCACGAAATCAAAAGTTAGTTAACCATACACACGCGAGCCATGCATTCAAAAGTTAGTTGAGAAGCCATACGCACCGTTTCATTTAATTAACCAAACGCACCGTTTCAATTCCATAAACAGCTGCACGTTAGTTACCACACAGCCTGCGTGCTGAGGGTGTTGTAACCAATTTACTTTGCAAAGCTGTATAAATAAGCATACGTAGAGTAACAGTGATAACAAGAAATAGAATACAGATTGTTTCCTTCTTTTCAGGAACTGAATATCAGTGTTGTTGGTGTGGTATCAACAACTTCTCTAAACTTCACTCTATCTAATCTTATTCCACAATCACCATCACTGGATATCATCCAATTCGGTTCCATCCATTCTTCACCCTTAACATTTGGTATCAGAGCTTCCTATTCACGGATTGCCATTATGCCACCAGACACCAGAACAACTGATCTCAAACGTATTGAAGATTCCATTGCAGCATTCTCGCAGGATCACAATCTCAAGTATGAATTGATGGCAGACTTACTAAAAGGGCAAAATGTCAAGCTGGATCAAACCATAGCCAACCAAAGAGCTCAGATCAGAGACATGCAAGGTATTATGAGCACCATGGCACAACAGCTAGACTTGGCTTTGCATAAGCTTTCTTCCCACACGGGCAGCCCAAGTCAGGGCAGAGACAAGCAAGTATCAGGCATGGAAGGTTATGAGTCCAGACATAGGAACTCACAGGAGGAGAGAAATCATTCATACAAAATTCACAAACCAAAACATTTTTTCCCAGTCTTCAATGGTGAAGATGTGCATCGCTGGCTTTACAAATGTACTCAGTATTTTGAGATTGAAGAAATTGCCAACACTGACAAGTTGAGGATAACATCGTATTATCTTGAAGGTGTTGCATTATATTGGCATCAGAACTTCTTAAGGAGTACAACCAATCAAGAAACCACTTGGGAGGAGTATATGGAGGCTATTAGCTGCAGATTTGGCGGACAACAAGATCCATTGGAAGCAATAATGGAGCTCAAACAGCAAGGAAATCTGGAGGAATACATCCAGGACTTCGATATTTTGTGGAACAAGGCAGAAATCAATGAAAAGCAAGCACTGGTTATTTTTCTTGGTGGTCTGGAGTTGGAGATCAAAAATACGGTAAAAATGTTTGAACCCAAGACTCTTAAGCATGCTTACAATTTGTCCAGGCTACAAGCTAAAACATTATCATACAAAACACTGTCCCCTCCACCAAAACGTTACAGTCCTCCTTTCAACACCTCACAATCACAAACCCACCTCCCTACAAACACACAGAACTCCACGAACATCCCAAATACAACAAAACCTGGTCCAGTACCTTGGCACAATAATCCTGCAAATACTGCTCACAGGAACCAGGTTAAACCAACCAAATTTATAAAGAACCAAGACTTTGAAGAAAGGAGGTTAAAAGGCTTATGTTTCTGGTGTGATGATAAGTTTGTTCCTGGTCATAGATGCAGAAGTAAAAGACTGTATTCATTGAGTGTTACAGAGGAAAAAGAGGAAGGGATTACTGAAGAACTGCCTGACCTCGACGCTCTAACCAGGGAGCTTCCACCACATATATCCTTGGATGCATTAGAAGGTACAGTGGGGCTTAACACTATGAAGGTCATCGGTAAAGTGGATAAGACCACAGTGAGCATTCTAATTGACTCAGGAAGTACTCACAACTTCCTCAATGCGGAATTGGCTCTCAAACTCCAGCTCCAATTAGTCGTCATTAAGCTAATAATGGTGCAAGCAGCTAATGGTGACAGGATGATTTGCAAATCCATGTGCAAAAACTTGAATTGGAAAATGCAGGGAATAAGCTTTGTGGCAGATGTGTTCATCATAGACCTAAGCAATTGTGAAATGGTGTTAGGTATCCAATGGCTATCTTTACTGGGTGATATACTTTGCAATTACAAACATTTGTGGATGTCCTTCGACTGGCAGGGAAAAAGAGTGCTACTCAAGGGAGAAAATCCACCCAAACTGTAATATATAGAACTAGAGCATCTACATTCACTAGCAGGCAGCCATGACATGATAAAGGGATATCATCTTTGTAACTTGCAAATGGTAGACGAGAAGGAGGCAGGAATCTCTCTGGAATCCACTACTGTCACTATGCCTTCAACTGATAACCAAGACATTCACCTAAAAAACCTGCTAGCAGAATATACTGATTTATTTCAGGAACCTACAAGTTTGCCTCCGCTCAGATCCCATGATCACAGGATTCCTCTCAAGGAAGGAGGAGAGGCAGTTAATCTAAGGCCGTACAGGTATTCAGGTCTTCAAAAAGATACACTAGAGGACATGGTAAAGGAGATGCTGAGGGTCAAAATCATCAGGACCAGTAACAGCCCCTTTGCTTCGCCAGTAATCCTTGTTAAGAAAAAATATTCAACATGGCGTCTCTGTGTTGATTACAGAGCCTTGAATAAACTCACTATCAAGGATAAGTATCCTATCCCCATGATTGAGGAACTATTGGAAGAATTGGTGGGAGCTGCCGTGTTTTCCAAAATAGATTTGCGTGCTGGCTACCATCAAATTCGCATGGCAAGGGGAGATGAGTTCAAAACAGCTTTTAGAACTCATAGCGGCCACTACGAATTCTTGGTAATGCCATTCGGCTTAACGAATGCACCTGCCACCTTTCAGAGCTTAATGAATGAAATCTTCAGGGAGCATTTGAGGAAATTCATTCTTGTGTTCTTTGACGACATCCTCGTGTACATCCATACTCTTACTGAACATTATACTCATCTAGCTACTGTGATGGACTTATTAAGGGAACATCATCTGGTGGCTAAAGCCAGCAAATGCTTCTTCGGCAGGGATCAGGTGGAGTATTTGGGACACATCATTTCCAAGCAAGGTGTGGTGATAGATCCCTTCAAAATACAAGCCATCCAGGAATGGCCAATACCTATAGGATTGAAACAGCTAAGGGGGTTCTTGGGGTTGACAGGTTACTACAGACGATTTGTCAAAGGCTATGGTAGCATCTGCAAGCCACTCACTTAACTCCTTAAAAAAGAGGTCAAGGGCTGGAATGACGAGGCCACCATAGCTTTCAATCAGTTGAAGACAATTATGACTAGTGCTCCAGTATTAGCTCTGTCGGATTTCAACAAAATTTTCATCGTGGAGACAGATGCATCAATAATTGGGGTGGGAGCAGTACTTATGCAAGAGGGGCACCCCATTGCGTTCATTAGCAAATCCTTGGGTCCTAAACAACAGGTAATGTTAGTATATGAGAGGGAAATGCTGGCCATTCTTCAGGCAGTTACCAAGTGGAAACATTATCTTTGGGGACGCCATTTTATCATCAGAACAGACCACATAAGTTTGAAATATCTTCTACAGCAGAAACTGACTACACCTGCACAACATGTCTGGCTGGTGAAATTGTTGGGATACGACTACGACATTGAATACAAGCAAGGCCGCGAAAATGTTCCTGCAGATGCCCTTTCCAGAATTCCTAATAAAGAGGTTTATGCTCTGACCACTTCAACCATCTCCACTGACCTCTTGGCAGAAATCAAGAATTCCTAAGAAGGAGACGTTACAGTTCAAGGAATTATCAAACAGTTACAAGAATCAACTAATACCCACCCACACTATACTTGGGTAAATGAGCACCTGAACAGAAAAGGAAAGGTAGTAGTCGGGAAGAATACTGCATTACAGGACAAGCTCATTTCCATGTTTCATAGTTCAACTGTTGGAGGACACTCTGGCATGACAGTAACAGCTAAAACAATCGGGGGGCTGTTCTATTGGAAGGGTCAGCAGAAACACATCAGGCAATTCGTCAGAGAATGCAATGTTTGCCAGAGGAATAAACATGAAAACGCGGCCAGCCCTGGACTCCTTCAGCCATTACCCATTCCTGCAGCTCCATTCATAGACATCAACATGGATTTCATTGAAGGCCTTCCCAAATCTGAAGGGCAGGAGGTGATATTAGTGGTGGTAGATCGTTTCAGCAAATACGCCCACTGCATGGCTCTCAGTCATCCTTACACTGCTTCAGGGGTGGCCAAGACCTTTATGAACAATGTCTATAAACTGCATGGTTTACCAGCCTCTATAACCAGTGACAGGGATCCAGTCTTCTTGAGCAACTTTTGGAAGGAATTATTCACTAGTCAAGGGGTCGATCTTAACTATTCCTCAGCCTACCATCCCCAAACAGACGGCCAAACCGAAATTGTGAACAAATGCATCGAACAATACTTAAGGTGTATGACTGGTGATTGCCCGAACCAATGGGTAAAGTGGTTACCATTGGCGGAGTGGTGGTACAATACCAACTACCACTTAGCCACCAAAATGACACCCTATCAAGTCTTATATGGAGCTGTTCCACCCCTACACATTCCTTATTTCCCAAAAGATTCACCTGTGGAATCGGTTGATGAGTATCTATTAGCTAAAGAAGAAATCATTAAAAGGGTCAGGGCACATCTCCAAGCAGCACAAAACAGGATGACCATGGTAGCTAACAGGAAAAGGAGTGATCGCAGTTTTGAGATCAATGACTATGTATTCCTCAAACTCCAACCATACAGGCAACATTCATTGGTGCGCAGATCCTCACAGAAGTTAGCAGCAAAATATTATGGACCTTATCGGGTAGTGGCCAAGATTGGGAAAGTGGCTTACAAACTGGAATTGCCAGCTTCAACACTGATTCATCCAGTGTTCCATGTGTCTCAGCTTAAAAAACATATTGGGAATCACATCACCCAAGGCACTCCTCCGATGATACCAAAAACAGCTGCCCTACAGCCTAGAACTGTGTTAGACCGAAGAATGGTGAAACTTCACAATCAAGCTCACACCCAAGTATTGATACTCTGGGAATGACTAGCTCCTACTTAGGCTACTTGGGAAAACTTGGGGGAAATTCAGCAACGCTTTCCACTGTTCAACCTTGAGGACAAGCTTGGGTTTAAGGGAGGGCAATTGTTACAAGCAGAAGAAGAAGAAGAAGAAGAAGAAAGGAACTAAGGCAGGCCACGAAATCAAAAGTTAGTTAATCGTACACACGCGAGCCATGCATTCAAAAGTTAGTTGAGAAGCCATACGCACCGTTTCATTTAATTAACCAAACGCATCGTTTCAATTCCATAAACAACAGCATGTTAGTTACCACACAGCCTGCGTGCTGAGGGTGTTGTAACCAATTTACTTTGCAAAGCTGTATAAATAAGCATACGTAGAGTAACAATGATAACAAGAAATAGAATACAGATTGTTTCCTTCTTTTCAGGAACTGAATATCAGTGTTGTTGGTGTGGTATCAACATCTTCTCTAAACTTCACTCTATCTAATCTTATTCCACAATCACCATCACTGGATATCATCCAATTCGGTTCCATCCATTCTTCACCCTTAACATGAACATCTAGAAATACTAATAAAAAATGGCTGAATAGTTAGAATTTAACATAAATTAAAAGTTTGTGGTTCATGCTATTTATAAAAATTAAAAATTTTCTATCAATCTCTATTAAGAGAGTTTTAGCATGGTTAGGAAATAGTTATTCGATTAGTTCTCCTTTTGATTTGATAAAAATTGAAGTATTAGCTTAGTAGAATTTGTAAGGATATATAAAATCGATGTTGTTTTGATATGTTTTAATGATTTTGATATGTTAATATTAAAAATAATAAAAATTTTATTTTGATATATTTTTAAATAAAAAAATATTTTTTAAAACATGTGTTGCACCACAATACTAAGAATTAAAGACACATTAAACCCACACTAATATGGTCTTTTTATTTCTATTTTCATTGTAAATCCTCCATTAGTAGCTGCCTTGTTGTAATCTTTTATTAATTGTTTTTTCAATATTTTAATTATCAGCAGGGAGTAATTTTTAAATTACTTATTTTAAATTAGTAAATTAGTACTGAACGCTTAACATTTATTATTGTTTAACGGCCTCTCCTGATATTTAATTATGATTTCTATTTGTTGTTAAGGTTTTGTTTCTGTCAACATCAATTTGAGATAAAATAAATAAAATAAAAATAGCACAATCTTTGAGGTAATATTTTGATAGTTAATTTTATAATTAAGATTTTAATTACGATTACATGCACAAGAATGATTAAAGTTCCAAATTCTATTATGCCTCTGAAGAAATCATATGCAAAAGCTAATGTCATAGGTCAAGTTAAGACATTGTTGGATTGGACACTTCAAAGCAATCAAAATAAAGCCTCTTCATACTTCTCAATTAATCACACATTTCTCAATAGATTCCTTCTTCCATCATTTTCTTGTTAATATTTCCCTTCGAATAGAAATATTTTATGTAATAAAATGATGTTTTTTAAAAAAAAAATATTAAAAAATTAATTAATGTTAACATAAGACCCTGAGCGAGAAATATTGTTTATAACATTTAAGATAAAATTGATAGGCTTGGGATCCAATTAAAATTGAGTACATATATGAGGGACTAAATTAGGTTTCTTTAAAAGTTAGACCCCTCAATATATTATAGCATATACTAAATTTTATTTTTCAATTGCAACTTTCTACACCTAAATTAATGCCAATTTATTAAAGTTTGTCAAGAAAAGAGAAAATTTAACAAAAAATGACCAAAGTGTAAACCAATAAAAGGATAATTCCAAATTCTTTAGAAAAAGTTTTGTTTAGCACACCATTCATTTTACTTTGAAGTATCTTTAGTTTTTGCAATTTTAATTTTGATTCAAAATTTATTTTCTTAACATTTTAGTCTCTAAGTTTGTGGAAAAAAAAGAGAAGTCACTTGAAAATAACGAGAAAGAAATTTGTCTCTTTAACTATTTTTCAAATATAATACTTATCGTTCTTGATATCAACAAGTTCTATTTGATGAAGTGGGTTTAATGGTGGTGGTTTTGAACATTTATCTTGCTTAAAAAGGTAAATCAGGAATGAGATAAAAAAAAAAAATTATCACTAGTTTGATTTTGTATTTTTAGACTGTCCTATTGTTTTTTGAATTCATGAATTGGTTTCTTGATCTGTGTGTGTAATGGATGTGTTTTATGTGAAAATATGTTAAAAAATAATGTTAAGATCGAACACCCCTCACCTTTCAACCATCATTATTCTGATTAAACATGTTATCTATCTTAATTTTTTTCAAGAAAATAAAGGCGAATGACATGTCATATATACATGCACCTTTGGTGGAGAAAAAAAAAGAAAGAAAGAGGAACGCTCAAGTACACGAGGTTGGCCTTGCAGTCCTTTGCATATAGGCACTTTTTTTTATTAGCCCAAACATTTAACTCGTTTTGAACTTTTTTCAATTTTAATTTAAGATTAGTTAAAATAGATTAATTAAATAAAAGTGTGAGATATATGACCAAGCAAGTATTCAATTTTAATTGAAATCACTTAAAATAACTTAATTAAAAGAATTATGATATTTTTTTAATAGATTAATATTTAATTTTTACTTGGTTATAACTTTTTTTTTCTAATATTAGTAGATGTTTTGTGCAACCTTATGTAATATTTTTTCTTTAATTCTATTCAATTGTTTATTTTTAATATTGTTTAATTGAATGAAGATTAATTCTAAAAAACAAAGTTATTAAAATTAATTGTGTTTATAGATCATGCTACGAGATCAAATAACTTAATATGTATCAATTTTTAACTTTTTTGTTTAATTTCTAGTTATCATTAACAACTTTTTCTTAAATTTATTCTCCATTTTCAATTTATTTAATTAAATATATTAAAGAAATTGATTTGCAATAAATTTCTTGAAGTCAAAAACACTTTGGAAATACATTCACATTCACTTTTTAGCATTAAAAATACTTTTGAACCCACCCATGGTTAAATAAGGGTCAATTGACTAGATTTTGAAATTAATTATTAAAATTTGACTTGAAAATATAAAAATATTATTAATTCCTATACTTTTTTAACATTAAAGAAATAAATCGAGCTACAGCAACCATCCCAAGGAAGAAAAGCGAAATGTATATAATTTTCCACGAAAACAAAGTTGGTTTCTTTGCTCACGCACACAGCTTTTCTTTTTCTATTTTTTTTTTTCACGTTCCTTTCCCCCTTTTTTTTTTCCATGTGGTGCCAATAATTGTAAAAAATAACTTCAAGACTTGAAAAGGAGTCTTGAATATTCCCCGGGTCCATCTGCAAAACAACAAAGCAATTCAGCTTAACTTTTCTCCAAATTTCCACCGTTCTTTTCCTGGTGGGGGCAATTTGGATACCAGATATTCGACATTGATAATCAGTATTCACACAAGATTTATATAATCTTATATTCATTGACTCGGGTAAACATTAATCATTAAATTAGTTTGAAAATTCTTACATGAATCGGTGTGTATATATATATTAAAAATTTTTATGAAAATATAAAAAAAAATTGACAGGTCAACCCATAATTAACTGGGTTTACCCGTGAAACCCAGGATATATGTTATGAAAGTCTGATAACTAAATAGAAAGAAATTTAACATTAACAAACTAAACTAAATAAAAAAAAATGATAAAAAAAAAGTAAAAAAAAATTATGGGTTAACTTGTCAAACCAGATTAACTCGTTAAACCCGAAAAACGTGTCATGAAAGTCTGATAACTAAAAAAAAAAAAACATTAACAAACTAAATTAAACAAAAAAATTTTGTTAAAAAAAAAAAACAAAGAAAGAAGCAAAAAAAAATCCCCAAAGGCATAAAAAAACAACTTAAAAAAAAAAAACCTTAAGGCATCAATGTTTTGTTTTACTGTAGACTACAATGCGCAGTTCACAGTAAAACACTAATGTCTTTTAGTATATGTTACAATATTCATTCACTTGCATTGACTCGGGTAAACATTGATCATTAAATTAATTTGAAAATTCTTACATGAATCAATGTGTGTGTATTAAGATTCAGACTTTATTTAATGAATCCATATGCTATTTTTATTGGGATAAATATATAAATTTTTCTGTAATTTTATATGAATTTCACTTTTTCCCCATATTTTTACAAATTACATTTTTCATTATAGAGTTTATTTGTTCAATAACATTTTATGTCCTCAATAATGAGTTTTGCTTGTTATAGAATATAAAGTATAATTTATAAAAATATGAAAAAAAATTAAGATAAAATTAACCATAGAGAATCTTTTATAATTATCCTTGATTAATTAGGTGTACAGATATCAAATATGAGAAACATATGTGATAATTGATCAGGGCAGGACCCCATCCTTTAGAACGGAGGGTCTTTATAAGTAACTTCTTGAGAGCCAGAGTGCTGGTATCTCCCACATATCTTTGCCCAAGTAAGAATGTCTCAGCCTAAAAAAAACATTGCTAAAAGAAGTTATAGCTGGTTCAGGAAATTTCAGTATAATCCAGACAGAGACACACCAAGCGATGCTAGAAATGTTTTGCTAGTAGTTGTGGCCTTGATTGCAGCAGTGACTTTCCAGGCTGGGGTGAACCCTCCTGGAGGGGTCTGGCAAGATGATGGAAATGGTACTCATGTTGCAGGAACAGCAATTTATGCATCTCAAGCGGGTGCTTTCTATGTTTTCTTGGTATCAAACACTTTGGCTCTCTCCACTTGTATACTTGTCATTACATCTCTCACTTACAGGTTCCCTTTCCATCTTGAAATATGGGTTGCTACAGCTTCAATGATGGTAACCTATGCATCTGCGGTTGTTGCTGTTACTCCTCGTAAATCTGTGCGTCATCGCTATCTTTTGATTACAGCTTCAGTGCCTTTTGGGATGAGGTGTTTGGGTTATTTCTTCAAGAAGTACTGTATGAGTGACAAGGATAATCAAATAGGAAGTCAGGAAGAAGGAGACAAGAGGGATGGGCAAGCAGGTCTTCAAGTTTAGATTTTCTACGTGTTTGTAGATTAAGCCCATGCTAATGTGGACTTAATTTTTATTTCTAATTCCGTTGTAAGTCCTCCAGTTGTAGCAGCCTTGCTCTTATTGTCCGCTCTTGTAGTCTTTTCTATCAAGGGATACCTAGCCAGGTATTATTACGTGTTGCTGTGAGTTAATAAAGATTTTTCTGTTTTTTTTTTTATATATATTTTGATTATCAGTGGGGGTCAGTAATTTTTGAATCACTCACTTTACTTTAGTAAATTACTGAACACATAATCTTTATTATTGTTAGGGTTTTGTTTTGTTGACATCAATTTAAGCTAAAATTAAAAAAAAATCGCAATTTTTTGTGGTATTATTTTGATAGTTATAATTAAGATTTCTGAATGGAAAATTAGTAAAATGATTGAGGAACTGTCGGTTGAAACTCAAAATGAATTAAGGGGCAAGTTAATTAATTGTAGTTACTGAATGATTTAGTTGGAACTTTGTAACAAAATTTGAAGTAAGAAAGGTGATCTGCACAAGAATAATCTTAATTTATATCAAGTAAATATCCTTTTATGAAAAAAACTTTAAGGTCAATGCAAGGCTAATCACGATTCCCCCGATTTCATACAGATTAAGATAGGCAATCAAACCATCTTTTTTTATAAATCATTAAACCAACTTTGGGTCGCTGCATTAATATTTACGAACACTTAATTATTGACGAAGTGATTATTAATTACTACAAAGAAAACTGTCCAAATCTCAGGGAAGGTGATCCGCGACTGTTGACATGTTTCTGAAGTT
Source organism: Populus alba (assembly GCF_005239225.2). NCBI lineage: Eukaryota > Viridiplantae > Streptophyta > Magnoliopsida > Malpighiales > Salicaceae > Populus > Populus alba. Next base: position 4,221,055 of record NC_133297.1, on the reverse strand, counting down.
AATATTCTGTGTGCACACCTCCAGCATTGAAATTTTGAAGTTTTCATGTATTGTTATTACAAAGGAGAGGCGCGATATCTCTCGAGGGGAGGGCCGGAACCCTAATGCCAGTTGAGCTATATAGCTTGACATTTTGAAGTCAATAGATAGGAAGATTCCTAAAGGATGATAGGTGACATGCAAGGACGAGATATGTAGTGTTTAAAGAATACAAAGACCATCCATGATATGTAGTGTTAAGCTCCTCTCTTTGCGGAATCACCGTCAATTAAAGAGTATGTTATTCCACATCTGTGGAGCATCTCTAAGGATGAGTAGTTTTATCAGGAACGGAGGGAAGGGCTTCAGCGTTGGGCGAGCAAGGGCATGAAGGAGAAATCTTCTAACTTTTCTTAAGGCAGCCTATTTTTTCAGAAACGCAAGAGAGAGGGCCCAGAGAGAGTTCGCTAATGAATGCTACCGGTTAATGCGGGTCGTTGGACAGATTAGGACAAGAGTTAGGAATCTCACATCTTCGGGGAGTTGAAACTTGCATGTGAAAACATGCATTCATATCAATGTCAAGGTTGAAAGCTGTGATTCGGGATTGCAGAAAGGAGATCAATTTGTCACGAGGTTGGAACCGGTTTGATATCTAATTGTGTATATACACAATTAAATATTAAACCGGTTGATAGAGAGTTACCGGTTCTTTTTCTATTTCAATCCATACTTATTAGACTTTATCGATGGTTGGAATTGTGAATTAATTTGTTGGATCAATCTTAAAACAAATTTAATTTTGGATAAGTTTTTTGAAAACATAAAATTATATCATTTTAGATAAAATAATAACAAAAATTACTAGAATTAAGTTAATTAAATCTTTTCTGAGTTTAACCAAATCAATCTAGTTTGACAAGGTTATTTCCAAATAAGTTTGGAGATCAAGCTCTAGCTTAACAAGTTACAATACCATACAAATTCTATAATTATGCTTCAGGTATTATTTTTAGCAAATTAATGGTTTGAATTTTTTAATAAGAAATTAAGGTAATGCCTTTGACTCATTGTATGCATCTAGCTTATTTAAAGGTACTCATTAAAGTGTTTGGCATCATAAGTTGCTGCTTGGACAAAAATGGCTCAAGTACACCCTCAAAATACCGAGAGAAGCATTAGCTGGTTCAAGAGATTTCAATATGATAAAGAGAGGGACTCACCAAATGATTCACGGAATGCTTTGCTGGTGATTGCCACACTGATTGCTGCAGTGACCTTCCAAGCTGGGGTGAATCCTCCTGGTGGACTCTGGCAGGATGATAACGTTCAAGAACATCATGCAGCTAGCAGAGCAATTTATGCGTCTCAAAAACATCCTTACTATGTTTTCTTGATGTTAAACACTTTGGCTATCACATCTCTCACTTACATTCCCTTTCCACTTTGAAATTTGGGTTGCCACAGCTTCAATGATGGTAACTTATGCTTCTGCAATTTTTGCTGTTACCCCTCATGAATCTGTGCATTTTCGCTATCTCTTGATTACAGCTTCAGTGCCTTTTATCACAAGGTTTTTGATTCAGATGCTTAAGAAATGCAGTAATAAATGTCAGAAAGATGAAGAAATAGGCGGGGAAACAGGCCAAAGTGTGTAGATGTAAGAGCTGCGAGCAAGGCCAACATAAGCTGGTTCATTTCTAATTTGTCCTTGGCCATGCTGGTTTTTTTCTTCTTTCTCATTCTTGTATCTCTTGTTTTCCTGTGTTGTATTCTCTGTATCCTCTACCTCTAGACTATCTTCTTTAATGTGTTTTTTTTCCCTAATAAATTTGCATCCTGGTTAATAGAATTGAAAGGAAAAACTGATACGGGCCACTGCACTAGCTTAAATTAAGGCAATCTGCACAATAATAATCTGTATATCAAGTATACACCCCTTAATTGTTGGATTGGATACATCGATGCAATCAAAATGAAGCCCCGTCATACTTCTCGAATAAAATAATCATGCTTAATGTGCAAAATATGGGAATAAAAGCATCAATTTAACCTTTTCCTTTGATTTCTCCTATCAAATGTCTAGCCTAAAAAGAAGTGTTAAACAATCTGCATGCAATCCTAAGGCTTCTCGTAGCTTTTGTTATCCATAAATACCATTTTACAGTCATGCCTTCTGCTCCCTGTTCCGAAGTATTCGAAAAATCCCCCTTCCCTTCGTTTACAAAATCTTCCCGTCGAGTGATTTAATGGAAAATTGGGAAGACACCATATTTATATACTCCTAATCAGATTTTCTCCCTTTATGGTTCAGATCATGGTAGTATCACTTTCACATTTTCATTTCAAATTACTGAATACCACAAAAAGGGGAAGAAAAAAAAGAGAGAAGGCATAACAGTACTGCCTGCTTGGCTGTTTCAGGATCTTATACCTTTCTTAAATGAATTCAGTACTCTACCAAAAGTACTCCTATCCAGATTTAATGGTGCCAGAGGCTCGCAGGGGACTGAATCTTTCTTACTTGAATGAAAATCAAGTGCGTTATTCCCCTTCTCTTTAAGAAAAATATTTAAACCTCTTGGCCCTTTGAGTTTCATTGTTAACAGAAGAAAGGAACCATAACTTTCACCTGAGAGATATGGAAAATCACCCTAACAATACTACTAGTACTAGAATCAAAAGCAAAATCAAGGTCTGCTTCAAATTTATCTCAAAACCAACAACGCCACCATATGTAAAGCCAGAACCTCATGATATCCGAAATGTTTTGCTGGCCGGGGCTGTGCTGATCGCCACCGTGACCTTCCAAGCTGGAATTTGTCCACCCGGTGGAGTTTGGAAAAGTGATGATAAGCTGGGACATAAAGCCGGACGTGCTATTTTTTCTGATCAGAGAATACCTTTCCAAATTTTCCTGCTATGTAACACTATTGCACTGACATCCTCCAGTTTTCTACTATTATGTCTAACCTTTAGGTACCCTTATTTCTTGGAAGTTTTCATTGCTACAATTTCTATGATGGGCACTTATGGTTCTGCGATATATAGTGTTACACCTTACGAATCAGTGTCGTTTCGTCTCATCTTCCTCGCCGCTCCTGTACCTATAGTAATAAGGGTTCTTATTTGGGTGTTTTCCGCTGTATTTGACTACCTAGTAGTGCCCAATGAATGGTTAAAAAAGATCGGATGTGGAAGGAAAGAACCATATCAGTAAGATGAGGTGCTGAATGTTTGCTTCTGATCCTTTCTTCTTCTTTCCAGACGGCAGAATGTAATTTCGTTTATAAATATTGTAGGCTGTGATAATATTAGCCAGATTTTTTCCCTTTTGAATTAATAATTTCGAGAAAAAAATCGGGAACCGAGGGTTGTGTTTTCTGCCGATTTGGAAAGGAATAGGCTGAAAACAGGAAGGGGGATGCAAGGATGGAAGATAGGTAGGTGGAGTGGGGGGAACCGAGGGTGTTATTACATGTTCAGACTTTCTAAAAAGAAAGACAAATTCATGAAAACAAACATGATGGGAGACATAGACACGACCATACTCTAAATCAAGACACCGATAACCAAGATGAGACGAGCTATAGCCTAAAAACACACAAGGAGAAGACCAAAAACCTAATTTATGAGCATGATATGGACGTAAAAATAGAAAACAAAGACACCCAAATGTACGTAGGAAGTTATAATCAGGAGTGCGATGAAACAGACACGCAAAAGGAGATTTATTTTGAAGAACATGAGTAGGCATGCGATTAATAAGATATATCGATGATTCCATAGCATAGTTCCAAAAACGCAATGGGGCATTACACTAGCCTAAAAGGGTTAGGCTAGTTTCGACAATATGTCTATGACGACGTTCAACTGTGCCATTTTGTTCATGAGTATGAGGACAAATTAATCGATGATGAATACCAATGGTTTGAAAAAAATTATTTGATTTTTGATATTCACCACCCCAATCAGTTTAAACAGATTTAATTTTAAGAGAAAACTGACGCTCAACAAGTGTCTGAAAACGTTGAAACGTGGAAAATACATCAGATTTCACAACAAGAGGATAATACCAGATATATTTAGTGTGCGCATCAACAAAGATAACAAAATAACGAAAACCATCAGAAGAAAACATTGGAGCAGGGCCCCAGACATCACTAAAAATTAATTCAAGTTGGGTAGAAGTTTTGTGACCCGTCAATCGTAACGACAAACGGGATGACTTGCTTAAAGGACATGCTTGACATTGAGTAAAAGATTGTCTAGACGTACAAATAATTTTATTATCGGAAACTAACAAATTTAGAATGCGAGGAGTTGGATGACCTAAACAACGATGCCACAGGTCGGCAGTCGCGGAAATGCAAGGAGACCAAAAAGCTTAAGGAACTGACGTAGCCAAAGACTCGGAGAGAACATAAAGACCATCATGACTCCGACCGAAAAGAAGAACTTCCTTGAGACGAGATCCTTCACATAAAACACAGAATCGTGAAATTCAAAATAAACATGATTATCACGACAGAATTTCTAAACAGATAACAACGGTTTGGTAATGTGAGGCACACAAAGAACATTAGTTAATGTAAACAAGCATTTTGGGGAATATAAAGTAGTATGTCCAACATGGGATATGTCAAGGGCCTTACCATCACCAACATGCAAAAAATCATTACCAAGATAAGGAGCAGAATTAGTTAGAGTTGCAAGGTTAGGCGTCACATGTTGATTCGCGCCGATGTCGGGAAACCAAGTCGTTGCAGCAGAATCATGTGCAACAGCAAGGTGAGCAGAGGGCTGCTGTGTGCTGCTGCGAAACTGAGAGCATTGAAGAGCTTAATGGCCAAGATTGGAACATAATTGGCAGCGTACATGTCCAGACCACTGCCCCTGATTCAGCCTGAAATCTGCAGTAGAGGTGCACCTATTCTGCCACTGATTCTGCCTCCAATTTGCAGCAGAGTGGCCTCTGTTTTGGGCCTGAAATCGATTGTTATTGGGATGCCAATTACCCCTATAACATCCCCTGTTTCGGCTGTGATTATTCTTGGCATGATGAGCAAAAATCTGAGGTGTTGGCAGCAATGGTGGCTGCTATAGCAGAGAAGAAGAAGACAGTAGAGGCGAAGAGGATGAACCGACAGCCATGGAGTGAAAGGAATTCTTGTGCAGAAACCCATGGGTAAGGAGATGGCTATGAAGATCAGCATACGATAGCGGTTCAGCCTCGGTTATGAGGCTAGTTACCAAGTCTTTGAACTCACCGCGAAGGCCACAAAACACATAGAGATTGAAATCTTCAAGAGACATTGGGCGACCAGCAGCAGCCAATTCATCAAATAACGATTTGGCTTTCTGCATATACATACTAACTGATGCATCACCTTGCCGAAGGTCTTGAAAGGAGCCATGTAGTTGCATGATCCGAGAATTAGATGGAGAGGCAAGTGCCTTCTCAAGCATGCGCCAAACACAATATGAAGTAGAACAATCTACTACAAGATGCAACACATCCATGAAGAGAGAGGAGAGTAGAGCGCTCAAAATAAGTTGATCTTGTTGCTTCCAACAAAGAAAAGAAGGGCTGATGGCAGAGGAAGAACCAGCCGAAGCATCAATCATATGAGATGGAGGACACGGTAAGGAGCCGTCAACAAAGTGAAAAACACCTTGACCAAGGAGATATGGCTTCATCTGCATTCTCCAATAGAGATAGTTGGTATTCGTAAGTTTCAACGACACAGTTTGGTGGGTGTTTGATAAAGGAACCATTGTTGAAGTGTGTGTTCCCATGAGAGGCAAAGGAAAGGTAGAATCATGAGAAGAAGAATCAGACACATGCTCTACATGTGGACGTTGTTCTCGGCCAGCAGCAGGAGGATGGCTGGCCGGTGATGTTGCAGCACCGGTGGAAGGAGAGATGGCAACGTCGGCAGCAGCAGGAGAGTCCATGGGGGAGAAAAAAAATTAGGGTCGGCTGCAAAGGGAGAAAAGAGTTTTGACGACCGAAGGCTCTAATACCAAGTTGAGAATGATTAGGAGGCTTAACCTAATAGTTAGCCAACCCTTTCTATATATATGAATAGGGCAATATACAATAGTAAAGGTGGAGATTACCACATAAGAATATGACTACAATATTTTCTATATAGTTACATTCTATAATAGTTGGAAAGATTAGGACAAGAGTTAGGAATCTCACATCTTCGGGGAGTTGCAACTTGCATGTGTGAAAACATGCATTCATATCAATGTCAAGGTTGAAAGCTGTGATTCGGGATTACAGAAAGGAGATCAATTTGTCACGAGGTTGGAACCGGTTTGATATTTAATTGTGTATATACACAATTAAATATTAAACCTGTTGATAAAGAGTTATCGGTTCTTTTTCCATTTCAATCCATACTCATTAGATTTTTTGGATGGTTGGAATTGTGAATTAATTTGTTGGTCAACCTTAAAACAAATATAATTTTAAAAAAAAAAGTATATCATTTTAGATAAAATAATAACAAAAATTCCTAGAATTTAGTTAATTATGTCTTGTCTGAGTTCAACCAAATCAATCGAGTTTGAGAAGGTTATTTTTTAAATATATTCACATATCAACCTCTAACTTAACAAGTTACCATACCATACAAATTCTATAACTATGCTTCAATCATTATAGGTATTATTTTCTGCAAGTAAATTGTTTGAATTTTTTAATAAAAAATTAAGGTAATGCCTTGGACTCATTGTATGCATCTAGCTTATTTAAAGGTACTCATTAAAGTGTTTGGCATCATAAGTTGCTGCTTGGACAAAAATGGCTCAAGTACACCCTCAAAATACCGAGAGAAGCATTAGCTGGTTCAAGAGATTTCAATATGATAAAGAAAGGGACTCACCAAATGATGCACGGAATGCTTTGCTGGTAATTGCCACACTGATTGCTGCAGTGACCTTCCAAGCTGGGGTGAATCCTTCTGGTGGACTCTGGCAGGATGATAACGTTCAAGAACATCATGCAGCTGGCAGAGCAATTTATGCGTCTCAAAAACTTTCTTACTATGTTTTCTTGATGTCAAACACTTTGGCTTTCTCCGCATCATTACTTGTTATCACATCTCTCACTTACAAGTTCCCTTTCCACTTTGAAATTTGGGTTGTCACAGCTTCAATGATGGTAACTTATGCTTCTGCAATTTTTGTTGTTACCCCTCATGAATCTGTGCATTTTCGCTATCTCTTGATTACAGCTTCAGTGCCTTTTATCACAAGGTTTTTGATTCAGATGCTTAAGAAATGCAGTAATAAATGTCAGAAAGATGAAGAAATAGGCGGGGAAACAGGCCAAAGTGTGTAGATGTAAGAGCTGCGAGCAAGGCCAACATAAGCTGGTTCATTTCTAATTTGTCCTTGGCCATGCTGGTTTTTTCTTCTTTCTCATTCTTGTATCTCTTGTTTTCCTGGGTTGTATTCTCTGTATCCTCTACCTCTAGACTATCTTCTAATGTGTTTTTTTCCCATAATAAATTTGCATCCTGGTTTATAAAATTGAAAGGAAAAACTGATACGGGCTACTGCACTAGCTTAAATTAAGGCAATCTGCACAATAATAATCTGTATATCAAGAATACACCCCTTTCTGAAAAAAGCATTAAGGTCAAATGCAAGGCAAATTATGATTCCCCCCGATTGCATGCAGATTAGTAGGACTCTTCACCTCTCCTAGATCTGTGTCCTCTAGCTTATTGCAGGTTAATCAATTTAGTTCGTCAATTTCTCTATTCCTTTCTAGTTGCAATTTTTTCTTTTTAATTAACTTAGATTTTCGGATCAGCTTACACGTTTCATGTTGTATAAAAATAGTTGACAAGTCACTCACCATCTAGCATCTACATTTAGGTTAGTATGGATGATCATGATCCATCCTTTTGCAACAAAAGGATTGTAGCATGATTGAAGTTACAAAGCAAAAGCTGATGACATAATTCATCCTAGGACATTAATTGTTGGATTGGATACTGTAGACACAATTTTGTGTACCTGAAATTAAACAAGCACACGTGTACAAATATATAATTTTATTAAATATATGAATGGGTACAATCTCTATGTAATATATTCTATCAAAAGAATATGGCAATCCTCTGATTCTTCCCTTGGATTTGATGTATGGTGACTTGATTTATTTGAGTAATCAAGCCAAGATTTGTGCTTTGCAAGAACACGAATTTGGGCATGTATTGCGAAGCGAGATGTTGTGATTTGATGCTTTGAAGAGTACCTTGATTTGTCTTCAAAGTGTCGTTGAAGAACTCTTATGGGGCGTTTTGGCTTGATCCAACAGAGCTTCGTTCTTTGTAGACTTCAAGCGTAGATAAAAGAGGCTTGAGAACTCTTTGAGAGAGAGCTTCCTTGCTTGAAGAGAAAGAGAGAGAGTCTTGAAGAAAATTTGTATCTCCTGGAATCCCCTCCCTTTAGGTTGAGGCCCTCTATTTATAGAGATCTGTAGGGGCTCTCAGGTCCTTTTCCAATGCCACGTGGCATAATTTTATTGGTTGGTCTTTATTGATGGAATCTTGACTTTATGACAAGATATCTTGAATATCTCATCTCAAGTGTCAACTTTTCATTGGTCAAGAAATATTTGAAGGCTCATTTGTTTTCCATGTCATTTATTTCAATTTTATTTTATCCTTTATTTTAAAGAATAAAATAACACATGGTGAAATTTGATTGGTGGAAAATTTGTGTTTCTACAGATGCCCCCTCGAGACAAGTTCACTTACTTTTGGAACAAGTGGGCATGTCTCGAAAAATATGGCTGTGAGGGTTTTATATTTCCGACTAAAATTTGATTTGATCATATTAGATTTTCACAATAAACAGATAAATCTTATTGTGAAAATAAAATATAATAATAAAAAAAAAAATTGAAAATTTATGGATCAATCTTGATTGAGATTTATCAGATAAACATGATAGAATATTCAGGTCCAATTGCTCATTTGAAACTGCTGCATATGCAGGGCCAGACAAAATTTATCTTTATACCCGAATAGCAACCAACACTTTGACCGGGCTGCATGAATTTTTTCTTTTCACTGAAAATGGTCACTGTAGCATCTTGTTTTAAAGATCTCGTTATTCTGAATCCAATAACGCAATCTGTTTGTGATTCCGAGTAGCGGTCAACAAGTTATGAATTATGAAAGTTGCAACTCCCTTTTCTCAATGCTTTGGGAACCGTGCCCCCATCCTTAATTAATTTCAACCTTTTGAAAGAATGTCTAGAGAGCAAAATAACTTTGCAACGTAAATTGCTTTGTGTAATTGACTTTCTTTTCTAAATAAATTGTCCAACGTGAATTAATTACTAACAAAGAGACCAACACAATTTCTTGTACTGGAAGCCGACTTTGCTTGCTCTCACAGAATAAGAAAAGACTTTGTTTTAGATTAGGAAAGAGTCACTGAGGCGGCTATAAAAGAACATTACATTGCTCTTTTCTTGTTACCCACCACGCAACACTTCATGTTGCTTTTTTTTTTATTAACCGCGTAGTATCCACCTAGTAACCAAACGTCTTGCTTCAAAATCAATATCTAACTTGATGCTTTGCGAAGATTGTGTCAATATCTACGGGCAGAATTGGTGATATCATTAAACCAAGTGTGGTACTGCTCAAGTTTGGATTTAATTAACGGTGCAGCCTCAACCTAGCAATACTTCTGTTTCTTCACTAACAGTGCAGCCTCCACTTAGCAGCTTAGCATCATCGACGGTCTTAGTAGGTATGCATAACTCTTCAGTATTTGTTTTACAACTGCAAGTCCTTTATATATATATATATATATATATATATGCAGGACACAATTCTGAGTTTGTGCAGGTGAAGTGAGCTTTAAACTTCTAACCAAAGCTCATGATGATAGTAATTTAAACTCCTTTCTTTGATAAATGCATTTGCATCGTCTTCCTATTTTTTGACTGTATGGAGAAGAGTGAAATTATGCATGGCCTAGAATAAAGCAAAAAAAAAAAAGGAGTGATTGCTCAGCGAAATATTTCCAACAATTTGCCTAGTCTTAAGAGCTGACATGGAAAACTTGACAATCCGCAGTCCTCTATTCGTTGAATTACATAGTGACGCAGTGAAACTGCATTCGGCCATGTGTTATTTTATCTGCCATGGTTGAATTACATGGAGACGCAGAGACGGTGACTGCTCAGTGACTAGAAAGCAACTATTTTCTTTATGTTGACAGTAAAGGTGAACTCTAGATGCCGCAGCGACAACAACAGTTTTTTTTTTTGAACTTCACCTTAGCAGGCTCCGGACAAGTTGTTTCAAGACTGTTGTTATCTAGATGAAAGAACTCCTTTCAAAGCCTTGGAGCACTGCAGAGTTTCTTGATGGCACATCCAAAGAGAGAGCTTGTACTGGATTGGCATATTGTTGACATGTGTGTGTTAACCAAAAGCAACCCTTATCTGTTTCTGCAACTGTATGATGGATGGTGCAAACTTGTTATTGAAATAGACTTGATTAAGCCTGATTGAGTTGTTGGTGTGCCTGCCTGTTTCCATTAATTAACATCTATTCTTATTGCAGGGTTGCAGGTTTCTTTGGGTGATCTGAATTCTCTTGCCGTAATACTTCACACGCATTGGTGCTTGACGAGTTGCTCCTTAAAGGTCACGGTTGCCGGGTTTTTTTTTTTTTCCATCAATTTTTGGCCAATCATATATTTCTTAACATTGGAGCATCACTTTTCTTTGGCTCTTGATCAAGGTAAGTTCTTATTCTCTACCTTTTTTTTTTTAAATATGCATCTAATTCATGCATTTTTATATGTCTTCCTTTTCTTTTTAGATGGTGCTTTTCAGGAATTCTTCTTCTTCTACTAAAAGATTCTTAGTGATTGATGAGAAGTATCATCGGACAAGCCTTCACGTTTATGAACCTGCCATTGGTCCATTTGCAAAGAAGCGGTCTTCCGAAAGCATCAAGCATTTGACTTCCTGGTCATTGGAGACTTCTTATGAACTTTATGGTCATGGTGGTTTGCCTCAATCAGTTTTACAACTTCAATCCTCCTTTCCACATTCAACAACTTTTCTAGCTGATCTGCCGTCATTAGACTATCATAAACGTGATGGAAATGCTACTTGCAAGGATTATTTCCCAATCTCCGATGCACTTGAGTATACTCCCAAGTATTGGGAATGGACAGAAGATATTTTGAAACATTACGAGCCAATCCTCGAGAGGGCACATATTCGAGACACTATTTTTGCATCCCTTTTTACCTATGACTGGCAAATGAATGTTATCCTTTCTTTTTATAACCATTGGAATCCTGCTACCAACACGCTATCTACCCCGAATGGCGAGGAGTCTATATCTCTTTGGGAGCTAAAATCATGTAGCGGCCTTCCTATTTTTGGCACTTTTTATGATGAAGTCATCCCTTCTGCTGATGAACTTAATGAAGCTGACAAGAAAGGACGTTCTTTTCTTCCAAAGAGCTACAAGTACCTATTCATCGCCTTTCATAAAGAATGTCAGACTATTGATGGTGACCATGTAATGACCCTTCAAGATTGGGTAGATTTCTGGTTTCGAGATGACTTGAGATACAAGGTACCTTTTTCTGTGGGCAAGTCTAGCGGATCCAATAAGACTAACTATCCTTCTGGCTCAATTGATAAGTCTCGTGTTCGCTTCAGCAAATTCATTCATCCTTTTAAGGAGCTTAATGTCCCTTCTCATATTCAGGATGAAGTTTATTTAGCGGCTTTTCTTTCATGTTGGCTATGCAAATTTGTATTTCCTAGCAAGGATGTTGGTTTCATTCGTCCTAGTACTTTCAAAGTAGCATCCATGATGGCAGCTGGAAGGCAATTCTCTCTTGCGATACCAGTTCTAGCAAGTATCTTCAAAGGTCTAAAGGAAGTCCAGTCTGCATTGAGTGTGACCGCACGAGACATCCCTTTTCCTATTCATTTTCTCAGCAGTTGGCTTGCAGAAAAATTTGGCACCCATCAAACAACAATTAGTCCTACCAAGTTAGTTGGGATGACGAAATATGCCGGCGTGGGGTTGGCAAAACATTTCAATGAATCTCAAGCTCATGCTCTTTTCAGAGATCCCAAGAGAGTCATATTTCCTGCATTACTTCCCCTGGCTAAAGTTGGGGTCTTATATGATGATGGCAACTTGTCAATCCTCGAGAGTGACTACTTTATGTGTATTCGATCCGGCTATTTGACTCTTCGTTATGATGATACTTTTATTTTTGAATCTTACTGTCCTGATAGATTTAGTAGACAATTTGGGTTTTGCCAACATATTCCCCGTGACTTTGGAGGGAGAACTGGAGTCCCAACCTTGGAGGATGTATCTCAACTTTGGCATAGTTTTACCAAACTCAAAACTCATTCCCAGTGCAAGCTTCCGTTGCCCCCAAATGATAAACTTCCTTTGGTAACTAAACGTTACATGGATTGGTGGACTCCAAAGTGGTCCAAAGTTTGTTCTCCAGAGATGAAGATCATTCTTAAAAGTCCTGCTAATGTTGCCATAGTATCACGAAGGACAAAAGAAAAGAAGAATGACCCTCTCTTAACCAAAAAGAAACGATCTTCTCCTACCTATAAAAGAGACAAGCGGGTAGTTGATGTTGATTTAGGCAAGGAAGATGGTATACGAACATCTGCCCACATAAATAGGACACCACTTGTGATTCCTAGTGTAAAGAGAGTGAGTACTTCAAAAGATCATCTTAATAAGAAATCCTCTAACTCCTCAGGGACAAAGGAAAGGAGTGCACAATCCTTTTCTCCACAATTGGTAAATAAATACTCGTCTCCCTTTTTTATATATATATGCCTTATTAATTCCCCCTTTTTTTTTATTGAGATGCTCATAAGGATATGCATGTAGCAGGAGGAGGAAGATAATGTTGAAGCGATCTTAAATGTTGATGATAGTGAGCATGAAAACAGTGATCATCATTGGAAACGTTTAAAACGTACAAAAAAAATGTTCAATCCTTGCAGCTCGGGTTTTCTTCATGGAGTCCCTAGTGCATCAATCATGCCAGACAATATTGATGAACTGGTTTGACACTTTCCCTCTTTTTTTTTTTTTTTTTCAATTCATGTTATTTGTCATATATTAACCCCCTTTTTGATATGTATGTCTCAGCTTGGTCAACAAGACTTGGGGAATGACTTTGATATGTATATTGGGCCAGAAATGAGTGTTGCTTCTGTTGCTAGCCCTAACCCTTTCAATATTTTAGCTGCTGGGATTGGAAACTCTCAACCTTCATTCAGTTTACCACATGAGCAGCCTAAACCACCTCAACCGATCTTTAATATAGCGACCAACTTGCATAATCTTGGACCTACTACTGCCTTTGAGTCTTCAGGAGTCACTAGGTATTGTGCTGATGACATAATAGGAGAGATAAGATCTGAATTTGCTGTCAAGTGTTGGGAGAGCATCAAAAATAAGATTGCTCGTACACCGATCCATTATATTCCTAACCTGGCTGGTGAAGTTGAGAAGATCCTCCTCTCCATTGAAGATATAAAGGTTGATTGCTCTTCTATCAGAAGAATGGTGACCGAGGTGATTGAGGATGCTAAAAAGTTTATTCACTTAGAGTCTTCATTATCTCCTATGATGACATCAGAGCAACGAGCCTTAAATGTTGAAAAGCTTGAAGTGCAACTTAAAAATTCAGAAGCTTTTGAAGAGGAGGCATCTACATCCATTTCTATTACTCATGCTGAGATAACAAAAATAACATGACAATTGATGGAGTTGCAGAGCAAGAAGACTGAGTTAGAGTCATCTCTCAAGGCGTGTGATGCAAAACTTTCTGAGAGACAAATCATCACCTCCGGCATTCGAGTAGAGATCACCACACTATCCTCTTCCCCTGTGATAAGTGAAACTAACGCAGTCATTCTTCAAAAATTAAAAGGATTGTTGGAGACCAAACAAAAGGAGATGGAAGAACATAACTGGAAACCGTAGTATGATAATGGTTTATTATGCTTTGGAATTTTTTTGTTTTGGTAACATCGGCTTATGACTTTCTATTGAGGCTACATACTTTATGTAATAGAATTCTTCTTTCCATTAATAAAGTCTATATTTTGCCTTCGCTTGTGTCTTGTTACCTAGATTTCCATGTTACGATTGTGTTTTGAGGTTTATTTGTCCCTCTTCTCTACGTGAACAATCATATTAGTTCAAACAACTTTAAAGGATGGTGTGATTGTACTTAGAATAATTTCTAAGTTGCCTACGTACCTTTATGGATAAAGGATCAAGTCACAACGTAGTTCAAAACTTTTTTTTTTTTTTTTTGCATGACTGTACTTGGAATGAATTCCAAGTTGCCTACGTACCTTTGTGGATAAAAGGATCAAGTCATAACGTAGTTCACATTTTTTTTTTTTGTCTTTTCTTTTCTTCTTTTTTTTGTGCCTTTCACAGTTTTAGCTCGTGCAGGCCAAGAGCTACATCAGATTTCAAGCATAGTATCTTTTCAAGAATTTGCCATTGATAGGCCCAATCCTCAATCCATTCTCATCAACAATCTTGTAAGCTCCATTGGTGTAGACTTCTTGAACCACATAAGGGCCATCCCATTTGGAGAGGAACTTGCTGCCCATGCGTTTTGACATGATTATCGGGCGTCGTACTGCCAAGACAAGATCCCCTTCTTGAAAGGAACGTGGTCGCACCTTCTTGTTGAAAGCTCTACAAAGTCGTGCTTGATAACATTCTAGTCGTTGTTGTGCCTCAAGACGTTTTTCATCTAAAGCTTCAAGCTCTTCAAGGCGTAGGCGAACATTGTCTTCATTGGAAAGTCCTTCTTGGATCGCAATTCTTAAAGATGGAATTTGACATTCTAGTGGAAGAACAGCTTCAACCCCATATACCAGGGAGTATGGAGTAGCTTGAGTTGGTGTTCGGAATGTAGTACGATAAGCCCATAGCGCCTCCCCAATTCTCTCATGCCAGTCCTTTTTCGAGCGATTCACCACCTTCTTGAGAATGTTGCATAAAGTCTTGTTAAAGGCTTCCGCCAAACCATTAGCCGGAGCATTGTACATAGAAGAGTTATGTTGTTTGAAACTGAACTGTGCACACAACTTGTTCATGGCTGTATTGTAGAATTCCTTTCCATTATCGGTTATGATGTATCTTGGTACCCCATAACGGTAAATGATGTTTGTTCGGATGAAACTTACAACTGTCTCTTTCTTGACCTCTCTTAATGTTGCAGCTTCTGCCCACTTGGAGAAGTAATCTGTTGCAGCCAATATGTAAAGATGCCCCCCGGAGCTTTTCGGCAATGGTCCTACCACATCGAGTCCCCAAGCATCAAAGGGCCAAGAGGCAACTGTCGGGTGTAAAGGCTCGGGTGGCTGGTGGATCAAATTAGCATGCAATTGACAACTTTGACATTTTCTAGCATAGTCTATGCAATCCTTCACCATTGTTGGCCAGTAATATCCCATTCTTTTGATCCGGAAGTGAAGTTTAGGGCCTGATTGGTGTGCTCCACAAATCTCTGAGTGAGTTTCTTCTAGTGCTTTTATTGCTTCTTCTTCTCCGAGACAGCGCAAAAAAATTCCGTCAAAAGAGCGTCGATAAAGAGTGCCTTGGAAGTATATGAAGCGAGAAGCTCTCCGCCTCACCTCTGTCTTATGGCGTAAGTCTTTAGGTAGTTTTCCATGTCTCAAATAATCGATAAGCGGCTGACGCCAGTCTTCTCTTTCAATCTCGTAGACAGAAACTACGCCCACTTGTTCTTTCTCTTCTATGTCATGGCTTAGTGGTGGAACGACCCATCTTTGACATACAGGGACTTTTATCTCCTCACTACATGATGCTAGTGTTGATGCCAGATTTGCCAAGGCATCGGCTTGCTTATTCTCTTTTCATGGTACATGTTCTAAAGTGACACAATCAAGTGATGTTATCAGTTTAAGTGCATACTTGTGATATGGGATGAATTCTGGCTTCCTGACTTCATATAGTGAGAGGAGTTGTCTGATGACTAATTGAGAATCACCAAAAACTTTAAGGCAAGACATTTTTATATTCACTGCCATTTCCAACCCAAGAATCAAAGCTTGATATTCAGCCATGTTATTAGAACAACATTTGGTAAGTGAAAAGGAGAAAGGCAAGACCTCCCCTTCTGGTGTGATGAATATAACCCCAGCACCGGCTCCATCTTGTCGTGCTGCGCCATCAAAGAACATTTTCCATGGTTCTGACAGTTCAATAAACAGAACATCCTCATCGGGTAGGTCTTCAGAAAACTTCCATTCATCGGGAATAGGATGATCAACCAGAAAATCAGCTAGTGCTTGCCCCTTGATAGCTTTTTGTGAGACGTAGACAATTTCAAATTCTTGAAGCAATAAAGCCCATTTTGCCAATCTTCCTGATAATACTGGTCTTGAGATGATGTACTTGAGGGGGTCAGCTTGGGAGATTAATCTTACTGAATGCGCTTGGAGGTAATGCCTTAACTTCTTTATTGCAAACATCAATGCTAGACATGTCCTCTCTATTGGGGAATAATTCAGTTCAGCCCCATTTAATGTCCTACTAAGGTAGTAGAGAGCACTTTCCTTGCCTTCATCATTTTGTTGTGCCAACAACACTCCTAAGGAACGTATTTGAGCCGCAATATAGAGGATAAGTGGACGTCCCTGTACCGGTGCTCGAAGGACAGGTGGGTTCAACAAGTATTCTTTTATCTTGTTGAAGGCATTAGTACAAGCTTTATCCCAATAGAATGATGTATCCTTCTTCATTAAGTGGGTGAATGGTTGACATCGGCCCGCTAAGTTAGAAATAAATCTCCGTATATAGGCCAACTTTCCTTGGAGACTCTTCAACTCATGGATGTTTCTTGGCTCCGGCATTTTTAGAATGGCCTCGATCTTAGACTGATCAATCTCAATTCCTCGATGTCGAACTATAAACCCTAGGAATTTTCCTGAGGACACACCAAATGCACATTTCAATGGGTTCATTTTTAGTTGGAATCGACGTAACCGTTTAAACACCAAACGAAGATCCTGCAAATGATTTTCCTTTTCTTTTGATTTCACCACGAGGTCATCAACATAGCATTCAACATGTTGGTGAAGCATATCGTCAAAAATCTTTTGCATCGCCCTTTGATAAGTGGCACCTGCATTCTTTAAACCAAAAGGCATAACTTTATAACAATATATCCCTTTTGGAGTTCGGAAAGTCGTCTTCTCCTCATCTGCGGGTGCCATTCGAATTTGATTATAGCCAGATGAACCGTCCATGAAGGTTAATCTCCCATGACCCGTGGTAGCATCTACCATGATCTCAGTAATTGGAAGTGGAAAGTCATCTTTGGGACAAGCATTGTTAAGATCTCGAAAATCCACACAAACACGCATTTGGCCATTCTTCTTTTTTACTGGCACGATATTTGAAATCCACGTAGGATACTTGACCTCACGAATGAAACCTGCTTGGATAAGTTTATTGACTTCAGCCTCAATCTGTGATATGAGTTCAGGACGAAAGCGACGCTGAGTTTGTTTTACAGGTCTAGCCCCATGTTTCACTGCTAGTTGGTGTACAGCAACCCTTAGGTCTAAACCTGGCATTTCATCATAGGACCAAGCAAAGATATCTCGATATTCCATCAGAAGTTCCATGTAATTCGCTTCCTCTTCAGGTGATAAGTTTGCATTGATGAAGGTTGGTCGTGGGTTTTCAACAGTTCCTAAGTTAACCTCTTTAAGTTCGTCCATTGTAGGCTTATTTTCTGATTCAAGGGAAGATGGAGCTTCCTCAACATCTTCTTCGACGACAAACTTATCATTATCATCTTCTTCAATAGTGATGTGATTTGAAGTGAGACTCATTATTTCATCTTCTTCTTCTTCATTAGAGGGGTTTGTTATCACTATTGTGCGTGTTTTTCCTTTCAATGTCTCTTCAGCACTCACTACCCATTCACATTGTCTCTTCATGCGTGAAGGTATTTTGCTACGAAGAACCTTTGAATCACCCATCAAACTTGTCTCTTTTGACATGGATTGTCCAAGCCTTGCAAAGACTGGTGTGCGTTTTAGCACCCTTCCATTATTTTGGGTTCCAATCCTAGTAAAAACAGGAGCACGACTTGTAGTTCCACCAAGACGATCCCAGACTGAAGCTCTAAGAGGTGTCGACTGACTTTGTTGTTTGTCCTTCACTTCTTCCGCACTTATGTACCGTGAGGCTTCTTTATTAATATGAAAATACAGTGGTGTGGAAGACTCATATCCAAGACCAGCCCTCAAAGCTTTTTTAGAAATTTTCTTCTCTCTTCATGCCTTTCTAGTCCTTGCAGAAACTTGTTGACCTTCAAGTTGAGTCGTATCACCATCCTTTGATATCTCGTTGATGTCCTCACGACTATAGCCAGCCCTGGCTAAAAGCTTGTAAGCGTTGGGATCAAAGCCATTTGATCGTCTATCAGGGAGTCCTTTAAGATTTATCACCACCGACTCAGTTTGATGAACAAACCCTTTTAGTAAAGGTTTTGAAACCTTGTTCAAGGCGAGATTAGTAGCTGGCAAGGTCAAGTTTTCAAGCTCTTTATTGATCTTTTCTTCATCCTTTGCAAAAGAAGACTGTCCCTCTTTTCTTGCTGATACTGGAATATATCGGAGTGCCGCGGCTTTACGTGGTGGTTTATTATCAACAAAGTTTTCTACCACCTTTTCTTTTCCTTTATTCTTTGTTGGCTGAGACACCCCTTCATTTGCATATGACTTATGCCCTTTTAAGCTTTTAGAGTCAATTATTCCTTCTCCTAAGTGGTCAGGTGGTGATCGTAGTTCTTCCATCATATTTGACTTGAAATAGAATTTTGCATCTGCAAAGTGAGCTTCAGCTATGGTGAAGGGATCAGTGTCTACCATTATCTTTCTTACTTGTCCATCTCGACAATACTTAAAACATTGGTGGAGTGTTGAGGAGATGATACCATTTTCATGTATCCATGGTCGCCCAAGCAACATATTGTAGGTAGTTTTGGCATCTATGACATGGAAAAGTGCATTGGATTCCATATCTTCCATGTGCATCGCAAGTCTTATCTTTCCTATAGCATTTTGCCCTCCTTGATTAAAACCTTGAATCATCAGATGACTTGGGAAGAGTTCATCCATAGAAATCCCTAGCTCTCTCATGGTCTTAAGAGGTAGTATATTGACCGCCGAGCCATCATCCACCAAGATGCGATTCACTATCTTTTCATCAACATATCCTTTAATGAAAAGAGGTCGGTTGTGGAGTTTTGATCCAAGCAACAAGTCTTCATCGTTGAAGGATATCTCTGTTGTGCATACACCGTGAGATAAGTTTGAAGAGTCATCATGACTTTTCTTTAAGACATAATCAATAGGAGTTTTCTCTTCATCAACCTGATAGCAAGCAACAGGTATGTTTTCAATTCTTTTCATTTCTGTTGGCATGTACTCATTCAGTGTAATAGGCTTTCCTATACTTTTAGCTGAAAAACCCTCCTTTCTAACTGGTATGGATTTTTGTTGAGTCTTTCGGCGTATCGGCTCACCAATTAGCTTCCTCACCATTGAGATCCTCATTCTTGTTGGCTTTGTCATTTGCATGTGCTTCCTCCTTCCTCTTCTACGCGTGACTAAAGTCCATCCTTCATCATCATAATTTTCAGACCATTCAGGCTTCAAGTCGTCAACTTGTGGTGTAAGGGTTATATATGGAGTTTGGCTTGAGGATGCAGTGAAGCTCATCGGGAAAATAGCATCAAGTCTTATAGGTTCATAGGAGCCAAAACTTATTGTAGAGAGTGATTGACATGGTCCTAAATTGACCGTGGTTGTGATATTAGAGGCTGCTATTTCATCATCAAAAACGATATCCCCATTCTCGTGTAACCTCATGATCTTGTCTTTCAACACAAAACACTTCTCTACGGGATGACTGATTAAGCGATGATATTTACAATAATTCGGATTATCTACTTGGTTTGCTTCTTCAGGGCGTTTCGCCTCCGGCAACTCAATGATATTTGCCTCAAGCATATCATCCAGCATCCTAGATATGTCTGAGTCAGGGAATGGATACACTTTTTCTTGTCGCTCTTTCAATGATGGTTTCTTTCTTTCACCCTTTTGAAAAGTAGTCGGCGTTGCATGATCATCCCTCTTAACTCCAGTTGGTACCCTTACAGCAGTCGAGTTAACTACTAAAGATTGCTTTCCCTCGACCTTCAGAGTGCTCTTTCCGAATCTACGACCTTCAGGCTTATTTCTTTTAGGCTCTTGCATAGGTAACAATGAACTTTCAGCTGCCGCAATGCTAAGTTCCATATCATGTGCACAAGTAGCCAATTCTTCAAAAGACTTTGGTTTGATGCCTTGTAGGATATATCGTAGTCCACAATGCATCCCTTGAATACACATGTCTAGCGCAGAAGTTTCGGTGAGTCGATCTCTACAGTTGAGGCTAAGGTTTCTCCACCGATGAATGTAGTCGATGACAGGCTCTTCCTTCCACTGACGTGCATTAGTGAGTTCAATCATGCTAACCACACGACGAGTGCTGTAAAAGCGGTTAAGAAACTCACGCTCCAACTGCTCCCAAGTATTAATCGAGCAAGATTCCAAGTCAGTGTACCAGTCAAAGGCATTACCTTTCAAGGAACGAACAAACTATTTTACCATGAGATCACCATTAGTCCCGGCATTGTTGCAAGTCTCCACAAAGTGAGCTATATGTTGTCGAGGATTTCCCTTGCCATCGAACTGTTGAAACTTTGGTGGTTGGTAACTTAGAGACATCTTTAACAGGTCGATTCTTTGGGTGTACGGCTTCGCATATGAATATGAGGGTTGAATTGAGCTTTCCACCTGGTCTGTGATGGCTTCCTTGATGAGTTCTTTCAGTTGATTTTTGGTGAAGATGCCATCAGTAATACCACGTATATTCTTCACAGCTCCGATTGCAGACTCCTCAATGACATCTAGTTGATCTACTTGAAAAGCCTTGGTAGTTGAGGTTTGGCCTCTTTCGTTCAAGCTCTCAAGTTTGTTCATCAACTTTGCTATCTCGTGGTCTTTTGCCTTGAGTGAAGTCGAAAGCCCCTCGACGAGTTTTGTCAAGTTAGCCACTTGATCTTCTAAAGATGTTGTCTCGGTCATCATCACTGACATGGTGCTAGAACCCGAAGCCTTACTTGGTGATCGACACGGAGAAGTTTCCATAGGTGAATTGTCAAAGTCGCCTTGAGTGCTGAAGATAATTTCGCGCGCCTCACTTGACTTTTGTAGTGGAGTTGCTTGTGGCTTCATCTTTGAGGCGACATCTTGTGCCCCTCTTGCATTCGAAGTTGATATCAACTTGAGAATCGGCCTAGTTCGTGCATACAACTCGACGATGGATTTTGTTTTCAATGGCGAGGTTGAAGGATCTTCAATAGTGTGTTGGGGACCTGAATCAATGGCCTTGTTGCTCTTCGAAGCGACAATGGTGATCATGTTCCTCGTAGTTGCCATTGAGAGTTTTGTTGAAAATTCTTTCTTGAAGGGAAGAGATGAAAGGTAGAGATCTCCCCAGCGGAGTCGCCAGAAATTTGTAGACACAATTTTGTGTACCTGAAATTAAACAAGCACACGTGTACAAATATATAATTTTATTAAATATATGAATGGGTACAATCTCTATGTAATATATTCTATCAAAAGAATATGGCAATCCTCTGATTCTTCCCTTGGATTTGATGTATGGTGACTTGATTTATTTGAGTAATCAAGCCAAGATTTGTGCTTTGCAAGAACACGAATTTGGGCATGTATTGCGAAGCGAGATGTTGTGATTTGATGCTTTGAAGAGTACCTTGATTTGTCTTCAAAGTGTCGTTGAAGAACTCTTATGGGGCGTTTTGGCTTGATCCAACAGAGCTTCGTTCTTTGTAGACTTCAAGCGTAGATGAAAGAGGCTTGAGAACTCTTTGAGAGAGAGCTTCCTTGCTTGAAGAGAAAGAGAGAAAGTCTTGAAGAAAATTTGTATCTCCTGGAATCCCCTCCCTTTAGGTTGAGGCCCTCTATTTATAGAGATCTGTAGGGGCTCTCAGGTCCTTTTCCAATGCCACGTGGCATAATTTTATTGGTTGGTCTTTATTGATGGAATCTTGACTTTATGACAAGATATCTTGAATATCTCATCTCAAGTGTCAACTTTTCATTGGTCAAGAAATATTTGAAGGCTCATTTGTTTTCCATGTCATTTATTTCAATTTTATTTTATCCTTTATTTTAAAGAATAAAATAACACATGGTGAAATTTGATTGGTGGAAAATTTGTGTTTCTACAGATACATCGATGCAATCAAAATGAAGCCCCATGATACTTCTTGAATAAAATAATCATGCTTAATGTGCAAAATATGGGAATAAAAGCATCAATTTAACCTTTTCCTTTGATTTCTCCTATCAAATGTCTAGCCTAAAAAGAAGTGTTAAACAATGTGCATGCAATCCTAAGGCTTCTCGTAGCTTTTGTTATCCATAAATACCATTTTACAGTCATGCCTTCTGCTCCCTGTTCCGAAGTATTCGAAAAATCCCCCTTCCCTTCGTTTACAAAATCTTCCCGTCGAGTGATTTAATGGAAAATTGGGAAGACACCATATTTATATACTCCTAATCAGATTTTCTCCCTTTATGGTTCAGATCATGGTAGTATCACTTTCACATTTTCATTTCAAATTACTGAATACCACAAAAAGGGGAAGAAAAAAAAGAGAGAAGGCATAACAGTACTGCCTGCTTGGCTGTTTCAGGATCTTATACCTTTCTTAAATGAATTCAGTACTCTACCAAAAGTACTCCTATCCAGATTTAATGGTGCCAGAGGCTCGCAGGGGACTGAATCTTTCTTACTTGAATGAAAATCAAGTGCGTTATTCCCCTTCTCTTTAAGAAAAATATTTAAACCTCTTGGCCCTTTGAGTTTCAATGTTAACAGAAGAAAGGAACCATAACTTTCACCTGAGAGATATGGAAAATCACCCTAACAATACTACTAGTACTAGAATCAAAAGCAAAATCAAGGTCTGCTTCAAATCTATCTCAAAACCAACAACGCCACCAGATGTAAAGCCAGAACCTCATGATATCCGAAATGTTTTGCTGGCCGGGGCTGTGCTGATCGCCCACCATGACCTTCCAAGCTGGAATTTGTCCACCCGGTGGAGTTTGGCAAAGTGATGATAAGCTGGGACATAAAGCCGGACGTGCTATTTATTCTGATCAGAGAGTACCTTTCCAAATTTTCCTGCTATGTAACACTATTGCACTGACATCCTCCAGTTTTCTACTATTATATATGTCTAACCTTTAGGTCCCCTTATTTCTTGGAAGTTTTCATTGCTACAATTTCTATGATGGGCACTTATGGCTCTGCGATATATAGTGTTACACCTTACGAATCAGTGTCGTTTCGTCTCATCTTCCTCGCCGCTCCTGTACCTATAGTAATAAGGGTTCTTATTTGGGTGTTTTCCGCTGTATTTTACCACCCAGTGCCCAATGAATGGTTAAAAAAGATCGGATGTGGAAGGAAAGAACCATATCAGTAAGATGAGGTGCTTGTGTATGCTGAATGTTTGCTTCTCCTTTCTTCTCCTTTCCAGACGGCGGTAGAATGTAATTTCGTTTATAAATATTGTTGGCTGTGATAATATTAGCCAGATTTTTTTCCTTTTGAATTAATAATTTCGAAAAAAAAATCGGTTGACAGCTTTTTTATGCAAAAATTGAACAAATTTATTGCCAATCACTCTTTCTATTCGTAGATTGATTAGCAGATAAATTTGTAAGCGCATCCAGCAAGGGACAAGTACAAGCCATTAATTTGTAATTCTTGATTGATTCGGTGAGATTATGAAGAACAGTTAATTATAAATTTTTATTAAAAAAGAATCCTAAAAGTTGAACCAAGTTTGTTTATATTAACCAAATCATTAAAAACCTGGCAACCTGATTTTATTAGTCAATGCATTTTCAGGTTTAAGTTAAAATCTAAATATATACCCACCAAGTTAAGTTTTTAAATTGAGTTTTTTAATATATGTATCATATATATTATTTATTAGATTAAATAACTACATAAATTTATTTTTTTAATTAATATGAGTGTTCGGTTTAGTTTGCATGTATTTCAAATAATTTTACAAGTTTTAAAATTAATAACCTTACAAATTTTTTAATGATCATCATATTAATAATTATAAAACTCAAACTTGAGATACTATGGAAGCATATAAAAAAACATCATATTAAAAAATAAAAACTTATTTAATCTGTTGAGTTGGAGTTGCTATTCTGGATAAGAACGGAATTCATCCCCTATTATTGATGATTTTGTTTTTGCAAAAAACAAATGTTGTAATTTGCCATTTTGCCTCGAATTCTTCCACAACACGGTTCTTTACAAGTTGAAGCACACCACCAATCTTTGCCAAGTGGTTCTTGAAAGCACACCACAAGAGAAGTTAAAGATTGTAAATGGAAGCACACCACCGATCTTTGCAAGTGGTTCTTGAGAGCACACCACAGGAGAGCTTAAAAGAAAGCAAAAGTAGAGTTATTGAAAAGGAATGTTTTGGAATTACATGTTCTGGCAATAATTCAAAAGAAAGTGATAGAGGAGGGGTTAAGGTTTTTTATGTAGAGAATGAAAGTTTTTGATTTTGAGTTGGAGTAATTAATTGTCTCCTTCCTGGTGTTTTTTATATATATATATATATACCTATACCAATTATATATCGTGTGGGTGTTCTTTTGTTTATATATATATATATATATATATATATATATATATATATATATATATATATATATATAAGTTAAATTTTGTTCTTTTTTTTTATCAGCACAATCATTGTAAACCATGCCATTGTATTAACAACGAATAATTTATTGCTGATTTTTAATATATTAATTTATTTTTTTGCAATTGATTTTTTGTTGCTAAATCGGTTTTTAATATTAAAAAATTAATATATATATATATATATATATATATATAATTCATTGCTAATTCGTTGCTAAATTTACATCTGAAATATTTCATTGCTATTTGTCAATGCTACTGACCCGTTTTCTTGAGAGCACACCACAGGAGAAGTCAAAGATTGCAAATGGGAGCACACCACCGATCTTTGCAAGTGGTTCTTGAGAGCACATCACAGAAGAAGTCAAAGATTGCAAATTGGAGCACACCACCGATCTTTGCAAGTGGTTCTTGAGAGTACATCACAGGAGAAGTTAAAGAAAGCAAAAGTGAGGTTATTGAAAATGGATGTTTTGGAATTATATGTTCTAGACAATAATTCAAGAGAGAGTGATAGAGGAGGGGTGGGTTTATGCAAAAAAAAAAAAAAAAAAAAGGGACAAATTAATTGGGTTAGGGTTTTTTTACATGGAGAATGAAAGTTTTTGATTTTGACCGGGTGTTTTTTTTTTATATGCCTGTACCAATTATATACCATGTGAGGTGTTTTTTTATTTTATATATATATTTGCAATAAATTCTTGAAGTCAAAAACACTTTATTTTCCACGTCTTGAAGTAATTTTTTACAACTATTGGCACCGCATGGAAAAATAAAGGGGGAAAGGAACGTGAAAAAAAAAAAAAAAAAAAAAAAAAAAGCTGTGTGAGTGAGCAAAGAAACCATCTTTGTTTTCGTGGAAAATTTATGTTTAATAAAAGACTTGAAAAGGAGTCTTGATTCCCCGGGTCCATCTGCCAAACAACAAAGCAATTCAGCTATGAGACGTTGATAATCACTATTCACACAAGATTTATATAATCTTAAATTCATTGACTTGCATTGACTCGGGTAAACAGTGACCATTAAATTAGTTTGAAAATTCTTACATGAATCGGTACACCTTGATTAATTAGGTGTACAGACATCAAAAATGAGAAACATGTGTGATAATTGATCAGGGCAGGGCCCCATCCTTTAGAACGGAGGGTCTTTATAAGTAACTTCTTGAGAGCCAGAGTGCTGGTATCTCCCACATATCTTTGCCCAAGTAAGAATGTCTCAGCCTAAACAAAACATTGCTAAAAGAAGTTATAGCTGGTTCAGGAAATTTCAGTATAATCCAAACAGAGACACACCAAGCGATGCTAGAAATGTTTTGCTAGTAGTTGTGGCCTTGATTGCAGCAGTGACTTTCCAGGCTGGGGTGAACCCTCCTGGAGGGGTCTGGCAAGATAATGGAAATGGTACTCTAGTTGCAGAAAATGGTACTCTAGTTGCAGGAAATGGTACTCATGTTGCAGGAACAGCAATTTATGCATCTCAACCGGGTGCTTACTATGTTTTCGTGATATCAAAACACTTTGGCTCTCTCCTCTTGTATACTTGTCATTGTATCTCTCACTTACAGGTTCCCTTTCCATCCTGAAATATGGGTTGCTACAGCTTCAATGATGATAACCTATGCATCTGCGGTTTTTGCTGTTACTCCTCGTAAATCTGTGCGTTATCGCTATCTTTTGATTATAGCTTTTGGGCCTTTTGTGATGAGGTGTTTGGGTTATTTCTTCAAGAAGTACTGTATGATTGAGATTGAGCATCAAATAGGAAGTCAGGAAGAAGGAGACAAGAGGGATGGGCAAGCAGGTCTTCAAGTTTAGATTTTCTACGTGTTTGTAGATTAAGCCCATGCTAATGTGGACTTAATTTTTATTTCTAATTCCGTTGTAAGTCCTCCAGTTGTAGCAGCCTTGCTCTTATTGTCAGCTCTTGTAGTCTTTTCTATCAAGTGATACCTAGCCAGGTATTATTACGTGTTGCTGTGAGTTAATAAAGATTTTTCTGTTTTTTTTTTTATATATATATTTTGATTATCAGTGGGGGTCAGTAATTTTTGAATCACTCACTTTACTTTAGTAAATTACTGAACACATAATCTTTATTATTGTTAGGGTTTTGTTTTGTTGACATCAATTTAAGCTAAAATTAAAAAAAAATCGCAATTTTTTGTGGTATTATTTTGATAGTTATAATTAAGATTTCTGAATGGAAAATTAGTAAAATGATTGAGGAACTGTCGGTTGAAACTCAAAATGAATTAAGGGGCAAGTTAATTAATTGTAGTTACTGAATGATTTAGTTGGAACTTTGTAAACAAAATTTGAAGTAAGAAAGGTGATCTGCACAAGAATAATCTTAATTTATATCAAGTAAATATCCTTTTATGAAAAAAACTTTAAGGTCAATGCAAGGCTAATCACGATTCCCCCGATTTCATACAGATTAAGATAGGCAATCAAACCATCTTTTTTTATAAATCATTAAACCAACTTCAATACTTCAAGACTGTGGGCATTTGTTCCTTGCTCGAAGCCAATCAAGGCTTTTGCTATTTTTTTAGATTTAAAATTTTTAAAATCTATATTATTTTATGTTTAATTTTTATCAAATAAATAGAATAGCTAGATTTGAAGTTCTGATCTTTTAATCATTAAAAGCTCTAATACCATATAAAAAAAATCATCTCAATCCAATAATATAAACTATTAAATAATATTATAAAATATAATTTTATATTATTCTTTATATTTCTCTGCACAAAGCTCTTTCTAAGTAACTTCCTGGTATCACGCACATGTCTTTGCCAGAGTGAAAATGTCTCAACCTAATAGAAACAATAATAAAAACAGTGCTGGCTGGTTCAAAGAGATTTCAGTATGATGAAGTGAGAGACTCACCAAGGGATGCTAGAGTAGTTGTGGCCTTGATTTACATTCCAAGCTGGGGTGGACCCTCCTGGAGGGCCTGGCAAGAAAGACATCATCAAGGAAGAGCAATTTATGCATCTTATTGCTATGTTTTCTTGGTATCAAAACACTTTGGCTCTCTCCACTTGTATGCTTGTCGTTACGTCTCTCACTGACAGCTGGTTCCCTTTCCATCTTGAAATATGGGTCGCTACAGCCTCAATGATGATAGCCTATGCATCCTCATGAATCTGTGCATTTTCCATATCTTTCTGGTTGCAGCTTCAGTGCCTTTTGTGACGAGGTGTTTGGGTTATTTCTTCAAGAAGTACTGTGTGAGTGAGAATGAGAGTACTCAAATTGGAAGAAAGGAGGACGGAGCCAAAAGGGATAAAAAGGATGGGCAAGCAGGTCAACAAGTGTAGAGTTTTTATATTTTTGTAGTTTAATCCCACACTAATGTGGGCTTTTATGTTTCTAATTCCATTGTAACTCCTCCGGTTGTAGCAGCCTTGCTCTTTTCAACTCTTTAATTTTCTATAAAAAAAATGTCATATTCAACGTGATCATTAACAAATATTTTTCTTAATCTTTTTTCGTGCACAAAATAAAAATTATCAAGTATTATTTCACTAAATTATTTTCATTTTTTCATTGTTCTCTGCACTAAACTTTATTTCTCCAACTAAACTTTTCTTAAGCAAATCAGAGTTTATTTTTCCCTGGGACAAATAATAAACTAATTTTGGCATTCACTTGACAATCCCGAGTTGGTCAATTAATTTTCATATGTCCCTTAAAAAAAACTCATACGATGCCTCATCCAAGATCTTTGACATCCCTTTGCTAAGGTTTGTCATGGAAGGAAGCTGCTACATGTGTTGAGGGCTGCTGTGTGCTGCTATCTTTTTCTTTAAATACAGAAGAATTGTTGAGTTGACGAACAGTTGCTGTTACATGTGTTGAGGGCTGCTGTGCTGTGATCTTTTTCTTTAAATACAGAATTGTTGAGTTGACGAACTGTTGCTGCTACATGTATTGAGGGCTGCTGTGTTGTGATCTTTTTTCTTAAATACAGAATTGTTGAGTTGACGAACTGTTGCTGCTATACATGTGTTGAGGGCTGCTGTGCTGTGATCTTTTTCCTTAAATACAGAATTGTTGAGTCGACGAACTGTTGCTTGAACTCAACAATATCAGCATGGCGCTTTCAAACACCATTTAATAAATTTGTTCTACTAGTTTGCAAAAACTTGGGCAGGTGATATGAGAAAGTACTTTCTAATATTGGAAATCTTGATCACTCCTTGTTTCATACTGTATGTTCTCGAGCAAACAAGTCTCGCAACAAGAAGACAGGCTTGAGGAGCACTCGCTTAGGGATGTAGATGTCAGATTAGCACTTTTTCCAAAGGCATTGTTGAAACGGCAGAAAATTTGCAGCAGGCAAACAACTGTATAATAAAAATATATTAATTCCCAATATCCATCAGTGAATTAACCAGCAACTCAATTCAGTTTTTAATACCAAGAAGTGGAGTCTAAGGCATACAGATTTAACCCTAGTTAACTTTAAAAAATTCAAAAAAAAGAAGATTTTAATATTCCTTATTAAAAAGTTTAAAAAATATTTTATGTGGATATGAGCTATATATATATATATATATATCCTACATCAAAAAGTTAAAAGAAACATTACTTTGGTGTATGTAGTCTATATATATAGTTATCCCATAAAATAATTAAGAAATAATCGATGTGAATGAAGGGTATATAGTTATCCCACATTTAAAAGTTAATAAACATTATATATATATATATAGAGGCTATAAATATAGTTATCTCACATGAAAAAATTAAAAAATATTTCATGGGGATGTAGACTATAAAAAAATATATCATGCTAAATATTCATAAATTAGCTTTATATTTTTTGGGTTTTTTTTTTAATATATAAAAACAAAAGGTCGGTCTCATCCAGGTTTACCAAGTCACACGGTTTTTGAGTTGATCTGGTGAGTTACTCGGGTGTTACTGGGCTAATTATAAACCTGAGTTTTAGACCATTTAAAAACTTAGTCAATACCCCAAGTTACTTGAGTTCAGGATCAACTAAATTCAATGTAATGTATTGAAGTTTTGTACTAATTCATTTCTAGTTTTATTCAAAAAAAAATTAATGTAGTTTATCTAAATTAAGCTTAAATCAGTAAATACTTTGATAATCACTCTTGATTTTTTCTTTTATCTAAACTTTGTAACCAACATTCAAGAAAATTTAATTTCCTAAATACGCCAAGTCAAAACTCCAACATATATGATATTTAGCCATACAGCCTGTTTTTGACATTTCGTTTTGTACCTTCCATGAATTATGTAGTTAGTTAGACGAGATATGTAGTGTTTAAAGAATACAAAGACCATCTATGAAATAGGGTGTTAAGCTCCTCTCTTTAAGGAATCACCGTCGATTAAAGAGTATGTTATTCCACATCTGTGGAGCATGTCTAAGGATGAGTAGTTTCATCAGGAATGGAGGGAAGGGCTTTAGCGTTGGGCGAGCAAGGGTGTGAAGGAGAAATCGTCTAACTTTTCTTAAGGCAGCCTATTTTTTCAGAAATGCAAGAGAGAGGTCTCGGAGAGAGTTCGCTAATGAATGCTACCGGTTAATACGGGTCTTGGTCTTATTTTTCACTTTGTTGGAGTTGAGAATGATTAGGAGGCTTAACCTAATAGTTAGCCAACCCTTTATATATATATGAGTAGGGCAATATACAATAGTAAAGGTGGAGATTACCACATAAGAATATGACTATAATATTTCCTATATAGTTACATTCTATAATACGCCCCCTCAAGCTGAGGGTGGAGGATCAACCCAAAGCTTGAATCTAAAAGCAGTAGACGAAGAAGTAGGAAGTGGCTTAGTGAAGACATCGGCAAGTTGATCCTGAGAGGAAATAAAACGAATCTGAATCTCCTTCTTCGCAACTCAATCTCGGACAAAATGATAATCAATCTCAATATGTTTTGTGCGAGCATGAAATACAGGGTTTGCGGACAAATACGTGGCACCAAGGTTGACACACCAGATAATAGGGGCAGAAGCAGTCGGAATCTAAAAATTCGTTAACAAGTACTGAAGCCAGATAACTTCACCCGTGCCATTGGCTAAGGCTTTGTACTCAGCTTCCGTCGAAGAACGAGCAACAGTGCGTTGCTTACTCGATTTCCACAAAATCAGCGTCTGACCAAAGAACACAAGGTAACCACCTGTAGAATTTATATCCTCAATACTACCTGCCCAATATGCATCTGTAAAACCATGTAAAGCAAAAAAAAAGAGTTGCGAGTAATATGTAAACCATGTGATATCGTACCACAAAGATAACACAAGATGCGTTTCACGGCGGCCCAATGAGATTCTATAGGAGCATGCATAAACTGACAGACCTGGTTAACAGTAAAGAAAATATCCGGGTGTGTGAAAGTGAGATATTGGAGAGCACCAACAAGTTGCCGAAAACGAGTAGCATCAGAAAACAATGGATCCGACATAATGGTGGCTTTGGATGCCGAAATAGGAGTATCAACTGGTTTACAGGATAACATACCAGCTCGTGTGAGGATGTCAAGTGTATACTTATGTTGGCAAAGCATAAGTCCCAGACCAGTACACTGCACTTCAATACCTAAAAAATAATGAACATCACCCAAATCCCGAAGTTTAAATTCTGAGCTTAGTAGCTGAATGAGGCGTTGTAGCAGAATATCATTATTACCCGTAAGCAGAATATCATCAACATAAACCAAAAGATAACAAATATCGCTACCAACCGAGAAGATAAACAATGAGGTATCCACTTTAAAAGCACGAAAACCAATGGATAATAGGAAGTCATTCAGACGAGTGTACCAAGCCCGCGGAGCCTGTTTTAAACCATATAGAGATTTATGCAATCGACATACATGACCTGGGAGAGCAGAATCAACAAAACCTGGAGGTTGTTTCTTGTAAACCTCTTCATCAAGGACTCCATTTAGAAATGCATTATGAATGTCAAGCTGATGAATTTTCCAACCACTCGAAACTGCAATGGAGAACACTAAGCGTATCGTTGCCTGTTTGATAACAAGACTAAAAGTTTCTGAGTAATCAATACCTTCTTGCTGAGTGAAGCCCCTAGCAACCAAGCGCGTCTTATACCTCTCAATGCTACCATCAGATCTGCGTTTAATTTTGTAGACCCATCGGCTACCAATAACATTCATGGATGGATGAAACGACACTAAAGTCCATGTTCTGTTTGCGCGTAAGGCCTGAATTTCCTCACGAGTAGCATTATGCCACGCCTCATATCTGTTAGCATCAGGAAAAATAAGTGGCTCATGCGAGGGAGGAGAAGTTACCCGACTGAAGGAGGCAGCAGATGTGGCTGCCGTGGTGGTGGTCAGCGTTGTCTTGGGCTGTCTCGGATGAAGAACCATGGAGTGTTTAGGAGCAGCTGGACATGGAGTAGTAGTACCTATACTTGGAATGTGCTGAAGCGGATAAGAGGAGAGGTCAACACAAAGTTGCAGACCAGGAGGTGAAGCCGGGGAGGTGATGGGTTGTGCCGCTACTGAATCCTGCAATTCAGAACCTGTTCCTGCACAATAATCATTGGAAAGACAAGCACGTGATGACAGTATGGCTGTGTGGGGTGGTGAGGCAGGGTCAGCTGAATCAACGGGCAAGGGTGCAAGCTAGGAAGGTGCGGCAAGGGGCAAAGGTGGGTTGTATTTTCTGCCGATTTGGGAAAGAATAGGCTGAAAACAGGAAGGGGGATGCAAGGATGGAAGATAGGTAGGTGGAGTGGGGGGAACCGAGGGTGTTGTTACATGTTCAGACTTTCTAAAAAGAAAGACACATTCATGATATGGACACATAAGGAGAAGACCGAAAATCTAATTTATGAGCATGATATGGACGTAAAAATGGAAAACAAAGACACCCAAATGTACGTAGGAAGTTATAATCAGGAGTGCGATGAAACAGACACGCAAAAGGAGATTTATTTTGAAGAACATGAGTAGGCATGCGATTAATAAGATATATCGATGATTCCATAGCATAGTTCCAAAAACACAATGGGGCATTACACTAGCCTAAAAGGGTTAGGCTAGTTTCGACAATATGTCTATGACGACGTTCAACTGTTCCATTTTGTTCATGAGTATGAGGACAAATTAATCGATGATGAATACCAATGGTTTGAAAAAAATTATTTGATTTTTGATATTCACCACCAATCAGTTTAAACAGATTTAATTTTAAGAGAAAACTGACGCTCAACAAGTGTCTGAAAACGTTGAAACGTGGAAAATACATCAGATTTCGCAACAAGAGGATAATACCAGATATATTTAGTGTGCGCATCAACAAAGATAACAAAATAACAAAAACCATCAGAAGAAAACATTGGAGCAAGGCCCCAAATATCACTAAAAATTAATTCAAGTGGGGTAGAAGTTTTGTGACCCGTCGGTCGTAATGACAAACGAGATGACTTGCCTAAAGGACATGCTTGACATTGAGTAAAAGATTGTCTAGACGTACAAATAATTTTATTATCGGAAACTAATAAATTTAGAATGCGAGGAGTTGGATGACCTAAACAACGATGCCACAGGTCGGCAGTCGCGGAAATGCAAGGAGACCAAAAAGCTTGAGGAACTGACGTAGCCAAAGACTCGGAGAGAACATAAAGACCATCATGACTCCGACCGAAAAGAAGAACTTCCTTGAGACGAGATCCTTCACATAAAACACAGAATCGTGAAATTCAAAATAAACATGATTATCACGACAGAATTTCTAAACAGATAACAACGGTTTGGTAATGTGAGGCACACAAAGAACATTAGTTAATGTAAACAAGCATTTTGGGGAATATAAAGTAGTATGTCCAACATGGGATATGTCAAGGGCCTTACCATCACCAACATGCAAAAAATCATTACCAAGATAAAGAGCAGAATTAGTTAGAGTTGCAAGGTTAGGCGTCACATGTTGATTCGCGCCGATGTCGGGAAACCAAGTCGTTGCAGCAGAATCATGTGCAACAGCAAGGTGAGCAGAGGGCTGCTGTGTGCTGCTGCGAAACTGAGAGCATTGAAGAGCTGAATGGCCAAGATTGGAACATAATTGGCAGCGTACATGTCCAGACCACTGCCCCTGATTCAACCTGAAATCTGCAGTAGAGGTGCGCCTATTCTGCCACTGATTCTGCCTCCAATTTGCAGCAGAGTGGCCTCTGTTTTGGGCCTGAAATCGATTGTTATTGGGATGCCAATTACCCCTATAACATCCCCTGTTTCGGTTGTGATTAGTCATGGCATGATGAGCAGAAATCTGAGGTGTTGGCAGCAATGGTGGCTGTTGCGGCAGAGAAGAAGAAGACAGTAGAGGCGAAGAGGATGAACCGACAGCCATGGAGTGAAAGGAATTCTTGTGCAGAAACCCATGGGTAAGGAGATGGCTATGAAGATCAGCATACGATAGCGGTTCGGCCTTGGTTATGAGGCTAGTTACCAAGTCTTTGAACTCACCACGAAGGCCACAAAACACATAGAGATTGAAATCTTCAAGAGACATTGGGCGACCAGCAGCAGCCAATTCATCAAATAACGATTTGGCTTTCTGCATATACATACTAACTGATGCATCACCTTGCCGAAGGTCTTGAAAGGAGCCATGTAGTTGCATGATCCGGGAATTAGATTGAGAGGCAAGTGCCTTCTTAAGCGTGCGCCAAACACAATGTGAAGATGCAACACATCCACGGAGAGAGAGGAGAGTAGAGCGCTCAAAATAAGTTGATCTTGTTGCTTTCAACGAAGAAAAGAAGGGCTGATGGCAGAGGAAGAACCAGCCGAAGCATCAATCATATGAGATGGAGGACACGGCAAGGAGCCGTCAACAAAGTGAAAAACACCTTGACCAAGGAGATATGGCTTCATCTACATTCTCCAATAGAGATAGTTGGTGTTCGTAAGTTTCAACGACACGGTTTGGTGGGTGTTTGATAAAGGAACCATTGTTGAAGTGTGTGTTCCCATGAGAGGCAAAGGAAAGGCAGAATCATGAGAAGAAGAATCAGACACATGTTCTACATGTGGACATTGTTCTCGGCCAGCAGCAGGAGGATGGCTAGCCGGTGATGTTGCAGCACCGGTGGAAGGAGAGATGGCAACGTCAGCAGCAGCAGGAGAGTCCATGGGGGAGAAAAAAAATTAGGGTCGGCTGCAAAGGGAGAACAGAGTTTTGACGACCGAAGGCTCTAATACCAAGTTGAGAATGATTAGGAGGCTTAACCTAATAGTTAACCAACCCTTTCTATATATATGAGTAGGGCAATATACAATAGTAAAGGTGGAGATTACCACATAAGAATATGACTACAATATTTTCTATATAGTTACATTCTATAATAGTTGGAAAGATTAGGACAAGAGTTAGGAATCTCACATCTTCGGGGAGTTGCAACTTGCATGTGTGAAAACATGCATTCATATCAATGTCAAGGTTGAAAGCTGTGATTCGGGATTACAGAAAGGAGATCAATTTGTCACGAGGTTGGAACCGGTTTGATATTTTAATTGTGTATATACACAATTAAATATTAAACCTGTTTGATAAAGAGTTATCGGTTCTTTTTCCATTTCAATCCATACTCATTAGATTTTTTGGATGGTTGGAATTGTGAATTAATTTGTTGGTTCAACCTTAAAAACAAATATAATTTTAAAAAAAAAAGTATATCATTTAAGATAAAATAATAACAAAAATTCCTAGAATTTAGTTAATTATGTCTTGTATGAGTTCAACCAAATCAATCGAGTTTGAGAAGGTTATTTTTTAAATATATTTCACATATCAACCTCTAACTTAAACAAGTTACCATACCATACAAATTCTATAACTATGCTTCAATCATTATAGGTATTATTTTCTGCAAGTTTAATTGTTTGAATTTTTTAATAAAAAATTAAGGTAATGCCTTGGACTCATTGTATGCATCTAGCTTATTTAAAGGTACTCATTAAAGTGTTTGGCATCATAAGTTGCTGCTTGGACAAAAATGGCTCAAGTACACCCTCAAAATACCGAGAGAAGCATTAGCTGGTTCAAGAGATTTCAATATGATAAAGAAAGGACTCACCAAATGATGCACGGAATGCTTTGCTGGTAATTGCCACACTGATTGCTGCAGTGACCTTCCAAGCTGGGGTGAATCCTTCTGGTGGACTCTGGGCAGGATGATAACGTTCAAGAACATCATGCAGCTGGCAGAGCAATTTATGCGTCTCAAAAAACATTCTTACTATGTTTTCTTGATGTTCAAACACTTTGGCTTTCTCCGCATCATTACTTGTTATCACATCTCTCACTTACAAGTTCCCTTTCCACTTTGATATTTGGGTTGCCACAGCTTCAATGATGGTAACTTATGCTTCTGCAATTTTTGCTGTTACCCCTCATGAAATCTGTGCATTTTCGCTATCTCTTGATTACAGCTTCAGTGCCTTTTATCACAAGGTTTTTTGATTCAGATGCTTAAGAAAATGCAGTAATAAATGTCAGAAAGATGAAGAAATAGGCGGGGAAACAGGCCAAAGTGTGTAGATGTAAGAGCTGCGAGCAAGGCCAACATAAGCTGGTTCATTTCTAATTTGTCCTTGGCCATGCTGGTTTTTTTCTTCTTTCTCATTCTTGTATCTCTTGTTTTCCTGGGTTGTATTCTCTGTATCCTCTAACCTCTAGACTATCTTCTAATGTGTTTTTTTTCCCATAATAAATTTGCATCCTGGTTTATAAAATTGAAAGGAAAAACTGATACGGCTACTGCACTAGCTTAAATTAAGGCAATCTGCCACAATAATAATCTGTATATCAAGAATACACCCCTTTCTGAAAAAAGCATTAAGGTCAAATGCAAGGCAAATTATGATTCCCCCCGATTGCATGCAGATTAGTAGGACTCTTCACCTCTCCTAGATCCGTGTCCTCTAGCTTATTGCAGGTTAATCAATTTAGTTCGTCA
Organism: Populus alba; assembly: GCF_005239225.2. Lineage (NCBI taxonomy): Eukaryota > Viridiplantae > Streptophyta > Magnoliopsida > Malpighiales > Salicaceae > Populus > Populus alba. Next base: position 4,184,131 of record NC_133297.1, on the reverse strand, counting down.
ATTTTTCTATTCCTTTCTAGTTGCAATTTTTTCTTTTTTAATTAACTTAGATTTTCGGATCAGCTTACACGTTTCATGTTGTATAAAAATAGTTGACAAGTCACTCACCATCTAGCATCTACATTTAGGTTAGTATGGATGATCATGATCCATCCTTTTGCAACAAAAGGACTGTAGCATGAAAGTTACAAAGCAAAAGCTGATGACATAATTCATCCTAGGACATTAATTGTTGGATTGGATACATCGATGCAATCAAAATGAAGCCCCCATGATACTTTCTTGAAATAAAATAATCATGCTTAATGTGCAAAATATGGGAATAAAAGCATCAATTTAACCTTTTCCTTTGATTTCTCCTATCCAATGTCTAGCCTAAAAAGAAGTGTTAAACAATGTGCATGCAATCCTAAGGCTTCTCGTAGCTTTTGTTATCCATAAATACCATTTTACAGTCATGCCTTCTGCTCCCTGTTCCGAAGTATTCGATAAATCCCCCTTCCCTTCTTTTACAAAATCTTCCCTAATCAGGTTTTCTCCCTTTATGGTTCAGATCTTGGTAATACCACTTTCGCATTTTCATTTCAAATTACTTAATACCACAAAAAGGGGAAGAAAAAAAAGAGAGAAGGCATAACAGTACTGCCTGCTTGGCTGTTTCAGGATCTTATACCTCTCTTAAATGAATTCAGTACTCTACCAAAAGTACTCCTATCCAGATTTAATGGTGCCAGAGACTCGCAGGGGACTGAATCTTTCTTACTTGAATGAAAATCAAGTGCGTTATTCCCCTTCTCTTTAAGAAAAAATATATATTTAAAACCTCTTTGGCCCTTTGAGTTTCAATGTTAACAGAAGAAAGGAACCATAACTTCACTTGAGAGATATGGAAAATCACCCTAAAAATACTACTAGTACTAGAATCAAAAGCAAAATCAAGGTCTGCTTCAAATCTATCTCAAAACCAACAACGCCACCAGATGTAAAGCCAGAACCTCATGATATCCGAAATGTTTTGTTGGCCGGGGCTGTGCTGATCGCCACCGTGACCTTCCAAGCTGGAATTTGTCCACCCGGTGGAGTTTGGCAAAGTGATGATAAGCTGGGACATAAAGCCGGACGTGCTATTTATTCTGATCAGAGAATACCTTTCCAAATTTTCCTGCTATGTAACACTATTGCACTGACATCCTCCAGTTTTCTACTATTATGTCTAACCTTTAGGTACCCTTATTTCTTGGAAGTTTTCATTGCTACAATTTCTATGATGGGCACTTATGGTTCTGCGATATATAGTGTTACACCTTACGAATCAGTGTCGTTTCGTCTCATCTTCCTCGCCGCTCCTGTAACCTATAGTAATAAGGGTTCTTATTTGGGTGTTTTCCGCTGTATTTGACTAACCTAGTAGTGTGCCCAATGAATGGTTAAAAAAGATCGGATGTGGAAGGAAAGAACCATATCAGTAAGATGAGGTGCTGAATGTTTGCTTCTGATCCTTTCTTCTTCTTTCCAGACGGCAGAATGTAATTTTGTTTATAAATATTGTAGGCTGTGATAATATTAGCCAGATTTTTTCCCTTTTGAATTAATAATTTCGAGAAAAAAATCGGTTGCCAGCTTTTTTATGCAAAAATTGAACAAATTTATTGTCAATCACTCTTTCTATTCGTAGATTGATTAGCAGATAAAATTGTAAGCGCATCCAGCAAGGGACAAGTACAAGCCATTAATTTGTAATTCTCGATTGATTCAGTGAGATTATGAAGAAAAGTTAATTATAAATTTTTATTAAAAATCCTAAAAGTTGAACCAAGTTTGTTTTATATTAACCAAATCATTAAAAAACATGGGAACCTGAATTTTATTAGTCAATGCATTTTCAGGTTTAAGTTTAAAATCTAAATATACACCCACCAAAGTTAAGTTTTAAATTGAGTTTTTTAATATACATATCATATCTATTATTCATTAGATTAAATAACTATATAATTTATTTTTTTAATTAATGTGAGTGTTCGGTTCAATTTGCGTGTACCTTAAATAATCCCACGAATATTAAAATTTAATAATCTTATAAATTTTTAATGATTATCATATTAACAATTACAAGACTCGAACTTGAAATTGTTTAGAAGCATATAAAAAAACATCATATAATATATATATATATATATTATATATAATCTGGTGAGATGGAGTTGCTATTTCTGGATAAGAACGGAATTCATCCCTATTATTGATGATTTTCTTTTTGCAAAAAAACAAATTGTTGTAATTTGCCATTTTGCCTCTAATGCGGGGTATTCTTGACATTCTCAAAGCTGATGTCACAGAACTGACGGTGTGCTATATACATCATGGAAAGGAAATGATGAAATCATGCATGACGCTTCTTGAATAAAATAATCATCCTCGCGCGCAAAATCAGAGATATGGAAATAGAGCTAGCGATTTAACTTTTTCCCTCGAATTCTTCCATCATTCTTCTAATCTAATAAAACTTATAAATTGAAAATTAAAAAACACCAAACCTATTTCTACCCGTTATACGCTGAGCCAAATCTTCTTCGAATAGAACTTGTTATATTTAAATTTGAAAATCTTTTTTTTTTTTTTTTTTTTTGAAATCATGTACTTTATAACTTGAATTTTATTTTCAATGTATTAATCACCAGGCACTTTCGGCCCCTCTTAATTCTAAAGTACTGAACACCAGAAGGAAAAGGAGATTAAAAAAACAAACAGCACTTCCCGTTTGGCTAGCTGTTTCAGCATCTTATACCTTTCTTAAATGATTTCAACACTCCACCAAAAAGTATTCCCAGGTGAATTTCGTGGAAGAGAACCTTTCTTTACTTGAATGAAAATCAAATGCACCGTTCCCGTTCTTGTTATTAATTTATTCGAGCCTTGTTTTGCCCCGCCGAGTTTGAGTGAAAGACGGGACGGAAAAATCACTACTCTTACAATTCCTAGTGAAATATGGGATCAAGTACTGATAACAAAACCCAGACCAGTCCCTTTAAAGCTATTATATTGCCAACAAGCCCGCCATGTAAAACGGAGACAAATGGTCATGACTTCCGAAATGTTATGCTAGTCGGAGCTGCGCTGATCGCGACGGTGACCTTCCAAGCAGGAATCACCCCACCTGGTGGAGTTTGGCAAAGCGATGATAACCAGGGACATAGAGCTGGACATGCTGTTTATTCTGATCAGAAAGTTCCTTTCCAAATCTTCCTGATATTCAACACCATTGCACTAACGTCCTCCATTTTTCTCTTATTATGTCTAACCTTCGGTTACCCTTATTTCTTGGAAGTCTTGATTGCTACAGTTTCTATGATGGGCACTTACAGTTCTGGGATATATTGTATTACACCTTACGAATCAGTGTCCTTTCGCCTCATCTTCGTCGCTGCTCCTGCGCCTCTTGTAATACGGTTTGTCATAGGGGTGTTCACGATCCGGTTCGGTCCGGTTTTAACATAAAAATTCAACCGAACCGGAAAATACCATTTCTTGTTAATATAACCCGAACCGAACCGAGAACCGGTTCAAACCGAACCGATTTTGTTCGGTTCGGGTCGGTTTTTTAGCCCTTAAAAAACCAGAAAAACTGAAAACTAATTAAATAAAAGAAAACTTGGAAATTATTGACATCTTCCTAACTGAATGCAGGCTCCCTTGATGTTGAACCTGCTTCCAGAAGATCAGAGGATACATAGCAGAGAGTTTAAAGAGAGAATTGTTAAAGGAGAGGCTCATGTGCTGGTAGACGTGCGGCCTGCACACCACTTCAAGATTGTTTCTCTTCCCAATGCCATGAACATCCCACTATCAAGTCTAGAGTCTAGGTTAGCTGAGATCTCATCAGCTTTAAAGGAAGAAGAAAAGCGGGAGCATGGTGGCTTTGAATCCGAGCAGCTGGAAAGGTTTTGGGAGGGAGAGAGAGTGGGGAGAGAGGGATGGGGTTGCTGGAAGGGGGAAAGGGAAGGGGGAGGGTGAGTGGGGTGGAAGGTTTTGGGGAAAAGGGAAGGGGGTGGAAAGGTTTTGGAGAGGGGGCGGCGGGTTGGAAAAGTTTTGTAGGGTTAGGGTATTTATTATTTAGGTTTAGGATGTTTTTTTTTATATTTTGTTTTTAGATTCAATTAAACCGGTTCGTTTGGTCCGGTTTAAGTTTTTTTTAAACCGGAACCGAACCGGACCGGGTGGTATTTTAAAAAAATTTTAATCGGTTTTATTTGGTTTTTCTATCGTTTGGTTTTTTATCGGTTAATTTTTTTTCGGTTTTCTCGTTTAATCGGTATTGGTCCGGTTTTTTTGAACACCCCTAGTTTGTTCAATATGGGTGGTAGCCTCCGCAGTTCGCCGTCTAAGATTACCATTACCAAAATAATGGTTCAAAATACTGCTCCTGCGCAGTATTGGAGCTGGTTCTATTTTAATATCCGCGTTCATCATGCAGAATTTTATGTTTGATTCTTTCTTTCTTTATTTTTTTTATTATTATTATTATTTCGCTTCTGATATTGCTGTAAGCGTTGATTATAACAGCGTAAAAAAATAAAGTTCAACCCTGTAACCTCCCTAATATATATATAATCTTTTCTAATAACTATAACTTAAATTTTCTTCTTGGGTCTTTAATTGCTAGCTTTATTTCTGGTGGCATTCTGCTCTACTGGAAGCAATTAATTAATTACTATATGTTGATCTCCACTGGCATGCTGCCAGTACAGTGAAGCTCACAGTATCAGTAATAAAATATATATCTCAATTTTTATTAAGAATAATTAATCAGCATAACAACTACTCCATTGGTTAATTTAAGCTTTTTGTTCAAGTAATTTCTCAATCTTTTTTCCCACATTTCTCAATAGATCAGTCCTCCTTCCATCAAATTTTTGGCCCATCGAATAGATATATTTTATGTAATAAAATGATGTTGCTTCGAAAAACAACTATTAAAAAAGTAATTAATATTAACATAAGAACCTGATTAAGGATTGTTTTATAGAATATTTGACATCACATTGATAAAATTTATAGGTCTGATTGAGATCCAGTTAAGATTGAATATATAAATTAGAGAATAAATTAGGTTTTCCTTAAAACGTAGCGTTTTAAAGCTGGATCACAGATACTTGGAATTCAGTCCAACTTCATTCCAAATTTGCACCTTTCTTCTCCTGGTGGGGCTATTTGGATACCCAGATACCCGACACTGGTAATCACACTTCACCCATGAATTGACTCGGATAAAGCATGATTATTACATGAATTGGTTTTATATATATATTAATTAAAATTGTCTAACTGATTAGTGACAGGACGTAAGTTTTTTTAAAAAGAACTCCACTCATGAACATCTAGAAATGCTAATAAAAAATGGCTGAATAGTTAGAATTTAACATAAATTAAAAGTTTGTGGTTCGTGCTATTTATAAAAATTAAAAATTTGCTGTCAATCTCTATTAAGAGAGTTTTAGCATGGTTAGGAAATAATTATTCGATTAGTTCTCTTTTTGATTGGATAAAAATTGTGGTATTAGCTTAGTAGAATTTGCAAGGATATATAAAATTGAATTTTTTTAATAATTTTGATATGTTAACATTAAAAAATAATAAAAAATTTATTTTGATATATTTTTAAATAAAAAAATATTTTTAAAACATGTATTGCACCACAATACTAATATTTAAAGACACATTAAACCCACACTAATATGGGCTTTTTATTTCTATTTTCATTGTAAATCCTCCATTAGTAGCTGCCTTGTTGTAATCTTTTATTAATTGTTTTTTTCAATATTTTAATTATCAGCAGGGAGTAATTTTTAAATTACTTATTTTAAAATTAGTAAATTAGTACTGAACGCTTAATATTTATTATTGGTTAAAGGGCCTTCCTGATATTTTAATTATGATTTCTATTTGTTTGTTAAGGTTTTGTTTTTGTGAACATCAATTTGAGCTAAAAATAAAAAATAGCACAAATCTTTTGTGGTATTATTTTGATAGTTAATTTTATAATTAAGATTTTGAATACAAAAAATAGTATTTATGTAAACAAAAGCACCAATACAATATTGCTAGGTGGCACGTTAATTGTAGATACTGATTTATTTAGTGAAATTTTATAACAAAATTCGAAGTCGGAAAAGGAAATATAAACAAGAATAATCTTTATATCAAGAATATTATAGAATAATATAAATCGTATCCTAAAATATCACTTAATAATTTAAATTATTGAATTAAGATGATTTTTTGACATAGTATCAGAACTTTTAATAACCAAATAGTTTTGAGTTCGAATCTCATCATCTCTATTTATTTGGTAAAAATTAAATACAAAATAGTATTGGCATGTACAAGTTTCAAGTCCAAAAATTTTTTACTTTGAGGTGTATTAAAGAATAATATAAATTATATTATGTAAATCTCACAATAATATAAATTTTTTTTTCCATGCGGTGCCAACAATTGTAAAAAATAACTTCTAAGACTTGAAAAGGAGTCTTGAATATTCCCCGGGTCCATCTGCAAAACAACAAAGCAATTCAGCTTAGCTTTTCTCCAAATTTCCACCTTTCTTTTCCTGGTGGGGGCTATTTGGATACCAGATATTCGACATTGATAATCACTATTCACACAAGATTTATATAATCTTATATTCATTGACTTGCATTGACGCGGGTGAACATTGATCATTAAATTAGTTTGAAAATTCTTACATGAATCGTTGTGTGTGTGTGTGTGTATTAAGATTCAGACTTTATTTAAGAATCTTTTGTAATTATCCTTGATGAATTAGGTGTGCAGATATCAAATATGAGAATCATATGTGATAATTGATCAGGGCAGGGCCCCATCCTTTAGAACGGAGGGTCTTTATAAGTAACTTCTTGAGTGAGGGCCCCATCCTTTAGAACGGAGGGTCTTTATAAGTAACTTCTTGAGAGCCAGAGTGCTGGTATCTCCCACATATCTTTGCCCAAGTAAAAATGTCTCAAAAAAACTTTACTAAAAGCCATAGCTGGTTCAAGAAATTTCAGTATGATCCAAACAGAGACTCCCCAAGCGATGCTAGAAATGTTTTGCTAGTAGTTGTGGCCTTGATTGCAGCAGTGACTTTCCAGGCTGGGGTGAACCCTCCTGGAGGGGTCTGGCAAGATGATGGAAATGGTACTCATGTTGCAGGAACAGCAATTTATGCATCTCAAGCGGGTGCTTACTATGTTTTCGTGGTATCAAACACTTTGGCTCTCTCCACTTGTATACTTGTCATTACATCTCTCACTTACAGGTTCCCTTTCCATCTTGAAATATGGGTTGCTACAGCTTCAATGATGATAACCTATGCATCTGCGGTTTTTGCTGTTACTCCTCGTAAATCTGTGCGTTATCGCTATCTTTTGATTATAGCTTCAGTGCCTTTTGTGATGAGGTGTTTGGGTTATTTCTTCAAGAAGTACTGTATGATTGAGAATGAGAATCAAATAGAAAGTCGGGAAGAAGGAGACAAAAGGGGTGGGCAAGCAGGTCAACAAGCGTAGATTTTCTATGTTTTTGTAGATTAAGCCCATGCGCTAATGTGGACTTAATTTTTATTTCTAATTCCGTTGGAAGTCCTCCAGTTGTAGCAGTCTTGCTCTTATTGTCAGCTCTTGTAGTCTTTTATCAAGTGTGATAACTAGCCACGTATTATCCCATGTTGCTGTGATTAAATAAAGATTTTTCTGTTTTTTTTTATATATATATTTTAATTATCAGCAGTAGGATCAGTATTTTTGAATCACTCACTTTAATTTAGTAAATTACTGAACACATAATCTTTATTATTGTTAGGGTTTTGTTTTTGTTAACATCAATTTAAGCTAAAATTTAAAAAAAAAATCGCAATTTTTTTGTGGTATTATTTTTGATAGTTATAATTAAGATTTCTGAATGGAAAATTAGTAAAAGTGATTGAGGAACTGTCGGTTGAAACTCAAAATGAATTAAGGGGCAAGTTAATTAATTGTAGTTACTTAAAGATTTAGTTGAAAATGTCTCAACCTAATAGAAACAATAATAAAAGAGTGCTGGCTGGTTCAAGAGATTTCAGTACGATGAAGTGAGAGACTAACCAAGGGATGCTAGAGTAGTTGTGGCCTTGATTGCAACAGTACTATTGTCTGCATTCCAAGCTGGGGTGGATCCTCCTGGAGGGGCCTGGCAAGAAAGACATCATAAAGGAAGAGCAATTTATGCATCTTAAAAACGTGCTAGCTATGCTTTCTTGGTATCAAACACTTTGGCTCTCTCCACATGTATGCTTGTCGTTACGTCTCTCACTTACAGCTGGTTCCCTTCCATCTAGAAATATGGGTCGCTACAGCCTCAATGATGATAGCCTATGCATCTGCGGTTTATGCAGTTACTCCTCATGAATCTGTGCATTTTCCCTATCTTTCTGGTTGCAGCTTCAGTGCCTTATGTGATGAGGTGTTTGGGTTATTTCTTCAAGAAGTACTGTGTAAGTGAGAATGGAGTCAAATTAATTTTCATATGTCCCTTAAAAAAACTCATACGATGCCTCATCTAAGATCTTTGACATCCCTTTGCTAAGGTTTGTCATGGAAGGGAAGCTGCTACATGTGTTGAGGGCTTCTGTGCTGTGATCTTTTTCTTTAAATACAGAATTGTTGAGTTGACGAACAGTTGCTGCTACATCTGTTGAGGACTGCTGTGCTGTGATCTTTTTCTTTAAATACAGAATTGTTGAGTTGACGAACTGTTGCTTGAACTCAACAATATGAGCATGGCGCTTTCAAACACCATTTAATAAATTTGTTCTACTAGTTTGCAAAAACTTGGGCAGGTGATATGAGAAAGTACTTTCTAATATTGGAAATCTTGATCACTCCTTGTTTCATACTGTATGTTCTCGAGCAAACAAGTCTCGCAACAAGAAGACAGGCGTGAGGAGCACTCGCTAAGAGATGTAGATGTCAGATTAGCACTTTTTCCAAAGGCATTGTTGAAACGGCAGAAAATTTGCAGGAGGCAAACAACTGTATAATAAAAATATATTAATTCCCAATATCCATCAGTGAATTAACCAGCAACTCAATTCAGTTTTTAATACCAAGAAGTGGAGTCTAAGGCATACAGATTTAACCCTAGTTAACTTAAAACAATTTTTTTAAAAAATAAGATTTTAATATTCCTTATTAAAAAGTAAAAAAATATTTTATGTGGATATGAGCTATATATATAGTTATTCTACATGAAAAAGTTATCCCATAAAATAATTAAGAAATAATCTATGTGAATGAATGGTATATATTTATCCTACATTTAAAAGTTAATAAACATTCCATATATATGTAGGCTATAAATATAGTTATCTCACATAGAAAAGTTAAGAAATATTTTATGGGGATATAGGCTATAAAAAAAAAATATAAGACCAAATATTCATAAATTAGCTTTACATTTTTTGGGTTTCTTTTTAAATATATAAAAACAAAAGGTCAATCTCACTCAAGTTTTGCCAAATCATATAATTTTTAGGTTGATGTAGCGAGTTACTTAGGTGTTGCTAGGTTAATTATAAGCATGAGTTTTAGACCATTTTAAAACTTAGCCAATATCTTGGGTTACCTGAATTCCGAGTCAACTAAATTTGATGTAATGTATTGAAGTTTGTACTAATTCATTATAGTTTTATCCAAAAAATTAATATAGTTTATCTAAATTAAATTAAATCATTTATAATCACTCTCAATTTTTATTTTTTTTATCTAAACTTTGTAACCAACATTCAAGAAAATTTAATTCCTAAGGAAGTCAAGTCAAAATTTATGTTATGTCATTAATATTATTTGTAGAGAAGATTTAATCTTGAGTAATTAGCGGTAAGTTAGTCTAAAGATAAAGATGTTTCTGAATTAATTTTTTAAAAAAATATATAATTATTTTCTTGTTTGAGAAAATGCGAAGCTTTAATTATTTAAATAAAATCTAATATCTTCATGACATAACATTGAGTATCTAACAAAATGATTTCTTTCCAAAGATATGTTGATCAAGTTTTAGGCACTCAAAATCATTTTATTCCAAAAGAAGAAGAAAAATACTTTAGAAGGTCTTTATTCCTCTAGGGATGGGCTAAGCTCCTTCTAAATATTTCTTACGGGCCATTTTAATAGAAAATAAATATTTTAGACAATGACCGGCAGTTGAAAGCCTAGCAAGACAGAAAGCCCATTACTGATTTATGAGCCCATTAAATTTTTTTCCCGTTTTTTTCAGCGCCCATCATTATACGCTTGAACTAAATTAGTTGACTGTACGCTTTGGGCTTTGTTTTAGAGTGGTCGCTCGGCTTTGGTTTTCTAGTCCATTAAGGAGCCCAGAGCCTCCTTTATGGGTCAAACATAAAATTGGAATCAGCCCACAAAATCAAGAGAAGATGCTTGAAAGGCTGCATCACTTTCACAATCATCAACTAGCATAAAAACAGTTTCCATTTTCTAGTTTAAGCGGCTTTATGTTCTTCAAATATATATGATCTTGTGGCATTTCGAAGATAGTGCATCTAGATGCCAATCAATTTCAGATCATAAAATCAATCTTAAATTGCATCTAAGCATATGGATTATGACTTCTACACTTATTTAGAATTTGATCGAAAATCATTTAAAATTAATTTTTAAAAATAATTATTAAAATATAATATAAATTATATCTTGTAACATCATTGAAGTTTTTAGATCAGGATGGTTTTCTTACATGTGTTATAATCTTGTTGACTAAATAGTTATAAGTTCGAATCCATTCATATTTTTTCTTTTTTTCTTTTAATTAAAATTTATAAATAGCAAGAGATAAAGTAGATATATTCAATTTAATTAAATTTTTAGATTGAAATAATTTTTCAATTGATTATAGATAAAAATCTACTAAAAATATAAGTTGATAACTAAGATTTCGTTAATTGGTATGACTGATAAATAAGTATTCACTGAATTTAACTTGATTATAATATCTCAAAAAAAACCTTGTAAACAAAAAAAAAAATAGACAAAAAATTATGCATCTCCTAAAAAAATATACACTAAATTTAACCCGTGCACAATCTCTAAAGAAAACCTTTGTGAATAAAAATGAATGGACAAGAAGTTAAATGATAAGATAAGAAAGGTGAACGTGGAATTATGAAAATGGAAGTGATCTTCTTTCTCCCTCTCTCTATCTCTAACAGAGAGGGGAGAGAGTAGTTGTCCATGATTGCACATGTTGTCTGTCCCCTTACAAGAATCAGTACAACTGTCAAATAGAAGAATCTGTCATCACTTCCCAAAATGAACCACAACAAAACAGTGCTCTTTTGTCAACTACCCATGGCACTAACCATTACATCCAGCTTTACACTGCCCACTAGTGTTTCTTTCTTGAGTTCTGTCCACTCAAACAACTCATCGCCACATCCTGTGCTCTTTAGTGCCCATCCCAAAAGTTCAGAGAATCCTAACATGGACAGAAACAAGAAGTATCGACCCAATCATCCATGATGAAAAGAGAAACAGAGAACCGATCGAGTCAACCCATTACATTTTGCAGGTTAATGGTACAAAAGAGAGATAGAATTTGATAGCCAGACTGTAAAGAAGATAGTCCCATCTGTACATAAACTGAAATTCAAACCCATGAAATAAAACAAAAATCAAAAAAACCAAGGCGGTTTTAGTACAATCCAATATACGAGAGAGGAGACTGGAGGATAGTCACTATCTCTATAACTAACTACATTTTCCAGGGATTATAATTAAACAAGCTGTAGCTGTAGCTTAAACAGCAAGTTGCTGTTGTTGATGGGATGTCTCATCTTCATTGAAGCACAAGTGGACTTTTAGTGATCTCCCCAAGTTCAATGAAGATTCAGCTAAATTCAGAGAAGGTTGTTGCATCATCTCTCTCTGAAGGTAGGAGCAGTAAGTGTGGAAGGTGTTTGGAGTCACATTTAAATTGAAGCCTAATCCAAATAGAAAATCCACTTCTAGATAGTTCATCTCAATCGTGCTAATCCCTCCAACTCTTGCATAGTAAGCATTGTTGTAATACCTGAAAATCACAAGACAGGAGTCAGGAATCAAAGATGAGTTTTACTGTTTGAAGGTAATTGCCATAGTAGGAAACCTTGAGAGGCATTTTTCACGGATACAGGTCTTAAATTACCACCTGGATGAACTTGTGATACATCAACATCACATGCATTTAAACTTTAAAGTGGCTAGCTGGGCTAGCTGAAAGTTCAGAATAGGGAGTCACATGGCTGGGGAAAAAAAAGTGCTACTTTACAGAAATAAACCAAGAACTTCCTAAATCAAAAAAACTTCAAAGAACCAAACTTCTCCTATCTGGGTTTATTGAGTTCCAAACTCAGATCATAGGATCATAAGACAGAGAAATTAAATGACCATGAAGTTGCAGATAATTGAGAAAATTCAAATCAAGAGAAGCGATTTAAAGAAAATAAATCCTCGACAAGGAAATCAAAGAAATTCAATTTTCCTTGAGCACTAGAGAATTGCGAATCCAATGGGTGTGTGTGTGTGTCGATTTCCAGAATTTCAAGATTCTAACTTTGTTTAAAACCAGAGCAAGAACCAACAAATTCCCAGAAACCAAATCCAAGAAATTCAAATTTCCATCACTAAAGAAGAATCAAGAACTTACATGTCATCCATGAACTTTGCAGAAACCAAGACACTTGTTATAAGCAACCGGTGAACATTGAGAGAATTGATAGGCAAAGAAGGTTGTCTTTGAGCAAACCTATCAAGATACACATACGCAACAACAAAGCAAGAAGGGCTACAATTTGCGTACTTGAAAATTCTCTCCAAGTAACTTTGAATAGAGATAGTTGGCCTAGTTAGTCCATGGAAGACCGAGATTTTCTGTGGCTGAAACTCGCGGTTAAGATCATTAGAATCAGCAACCCTTTGAAGCAAAGAAGAGAGAAATGTGATTGATTTTGGCATCATCTTTGTGCTCTCTAGCTCTGCCATTGATAGGCAAATTTTGGTGCTTAGTGCTTGGAATTTTTTCGCAGCTTGCTTGTTTCGGGTTTCACTAAATACTATGCGTCTACATATAATAAAAGCAAACGTGGTGGTTAATGGGTTTGGAAGAAAACACCCTTATGTTTTTTAAACTATGACTTGTATGTCCTTATTCATCGGTGGACTTTGGCCCTTTGTATCCTTTTTAAAGTTCTTGGATTTGAGTTGGGTTAATGATGGTTATTTTAATTTCAAACTTAATTTGATAGAGAGGGAACAAGCTGAAGGTGTTCGATATTGGATTTTCTTTTTCTTTTTTCATTTTTAATTTATAAATATCTAACAAATTATATGATACACATAGATCTTTTGAATTATCTTGATTATTTTTTAAAGATTTAAGATTTATACAATAAATTCAAACCATATTTTGAATCATCAAGTCTTTTTGTAAGTTGATAAGTATATCTCTTTCTTTATTTTTTCTTTATTTGCTGAAAGAGGACTCGGGGTTTTATTCTGGTGATCTTTAGTGTGAGAATAGTGATGTGCAAGCCATCCCATCATGTGATTACATGTGGAAAATATTATGCGATCATAAAAATTTAAGGGTCCCGCGTTTTGAGAGATCTTGCATGTGTTTTGATTCTGCAATCTACACAATAAGGTGACATGACATGGATTTGTTGTATTAGTTCATGGCATTAGAGGACGCTGCTTATACTGCTAGCTTTTGTTTTGTCAATTAAAAACATATAACGCAGATTAGAGATCAGAAATCTTGGTCAGGATATTTGTGGGAATTAATGGAATCCTTTGGCTTTTCCTGGCTAGAACATCTCATGTTTTGTACGAAAAGGGTATCAATTGCGAGGCCAGCCAGCTCTTAGAATCTGAAGGCATATTGTCCCGCTACTAGCAAAAGGGATACCTTGCTAGCTAGCTAGCTAGGAGCTCAAACTTGTCTCCAAGCTTGACAGAAAACGAAATCTTTGGATACAGGCTGCAGGTTTGTGGTTGGGTTTGGCTTGGATTCATTGACTTGTAAAGATTTGATGGCTGTGGTTGTAATGATAGATCAAATACATGCATGTACAACTTTACAAAAAAAATCTGCACTTAATTCGGCTATTCATCAGCTTAATTGACCCACATCAATGGAAACGCTAAAATAGAGCTGTCAAATTGATTCCTATGAAGCTGGACAGAGCATAAATTAAATACTATAAGATTAATCTTTTTTAACTTTAACCAGTTATTAACCTCGCATTATATATATCCAGCACTAACACTTGGCAATATTTACTTGTTTTTTCTGAAAATTTAGGCCAAATCACTGATAATTAATTTGCTTGATATTACAATAGTTTTTATGATTTCGGTTTGAAAAAAAATCAATGCTATATATTAGTTAATTAACTAAATATTTTTAAATAAAAACACATGCATTTATACCGCTCGAAAATAAATAAACGGAGGCTAGAGCTAGAGCCAGAGCTATAGGTTTCACCATGTTAGCTGAAAATTACTCTGTTGCATGGTTTTGGAAACTCAAGGGCTGTTTAGGACAAGGCTGCAGTACAGATACACCCTCTTCTTTTGTCTTTTCCAGAGCATTTTCCGACCGACTGTCCTATAAAATAAAAGGTTAATTTTTAAGATAAAGTTGGCTTGCAAAATTAGCTTGTGTCTTAATTAACACTTACGTTCTCCTTCCTCAAAAGTTGCTTGGATAGTTACTGGATTTTCTTTTCATGAGAAAGATTCCACGTAAAAACACAATTTTTATATGGATTAATTCTTCAGAATGGAGTTTAAAAGATTTTTGTCTCATTTCGCACAAAATTGATTAATTTATAAGCTGTAATTTTCATATCCATACCTCACCAAACTCATTTTGAGATCACAAAATTAAAAATATTGCAGTATATATATATATATGATATATACACATCTAAAATTGAGTTGGGTGGGAATATCCTCCGAATCAAACGACGTGCTAGCTAGCTAGAACAAGAAATCCAACACGAGATCAAATGTTTGAATTGTCATCAAGGGATTGATTTGGAAAGTAAGCAAACGCCAAATGCCAAGCTGGAAGCATGTTTTGCTTGGAGTGAAACAAGAGCAAAGCATATGTCTTCGTAAGACAACTCTCTCGCTCGATCTGTATACATCAACGTCTCTAAAAAGGGATCTGTTTTGCGTCTTCCTCACCCATGTGCTTTTCCATGTGAGGCGCCAGCCTACTGTACTGCTGCCACCATAAATCGCCACCACAAAAATTGCAATGAAGAAATGCCTTACACTAGGAAATTAAAAAGAAAAAAAAAAGAAAAAAGAAAAGGGAGAGCGACATTAATAAGACCAATATCCCCTATCCATTGCGTTGCTGTGGGTCTCCAGTCTTCTATACCAGACTGTTGAATATGATCTTTCACGGTACTAATGTCAAGAACTAATGATAAGCTCTCATGCATCAAGGAATAAGCTTAATCCCATGATTCTGTGTATAAACCAACGAAATGCTGGCCACGTCCTCGTTTCAAAAGTGGTTTGATGAGTAAGTTTGTAGCTGGTAATGTGGCAGCCAGATAAGCGAGGGTGGAACCGATCTGCAAAATCATGGCTTGATGAGTGACCTAATATTTCTGTGCTGATCTTTTTTTAAAAAAATAGATTTAAAAAGAAACTAATAAAATAGCGTTAATTACTCCATGATTATTGTAAAACTTTTCCAAGGACGCAGAGAACCATAGAGAACGACTTGAAGAACAATTGTTGACTCGTGGAGCATGTTCGGAACGGTGTGGTGCGTTTTGTTTTTAATTTCAAGAACAGGCACTTGCCACCGACGTCTTATTTTGTCAAGTAGCTAACAGATCCAAAAATCTCTAGTGTCGTTAATATGATATTACAAGCTTCCATGATAATTTTACCCCTTGGGCTTATTTAAATGGATGAGTGTTTTTTTATACAATTATCTTATAGATAATAAATATGGTATAAATAATATTAAACTCGATTAAAAATCCAATTTTAATGGATATTGAATATCTAAAATTTGACAAGAAAACATGTTTACATGCTAGCTAGATCGTGGAGCTTGATTTTTTTATTTTGTCCTCGAAAGAATGGGAGTAGGGCCATGAAATGACAAAGGTACATGCATCGATGAAAATGAAAGCCTAACAATTTGCTGTTAAATTTTGGTAGCATAAACAAGTGGGCAGGGTATAGCTGATAGCATTCAATAGAAAGAATTAAAATTAATATAATAAGATATATTATTAAAAAGTTTATTTATTTAAAATAAAAATATCATATTATTTTATATTTAAATATTAAAATATATATATATATATTTTGCAGGGCGTGGATCTGCTTACCTCTTCTAGTTCCGCCCCTGCAAGAGGGGTTACACTGTCACAATTTGAAGCGAAGAAAACATGATTGTCCTGAAGGTGTTTTTCCTTTTCGAAGTGTTTAAGTTTTAATTATTTGCCGAATTTGAACAAAATTGTTTTTAATCATACTCGTTTTAGTCTGGATGATGTAAGGGGTAATTAATTGATTTTCTTACGATTTTTCTTTTATTAAATGGTGTGACATTTGTCTTATGAAAAGGTTTTGAATCATAGAATATGAGTCTTTCCATATCATCATTTATTAATGTAATATAATTATAAAATATATTAATTAATAAATCATCAATCATGTGCTTATCACATCATTTAATGAAATTAATCTTAATAAAAAACTAAATATATCTGATATTTTTTTTTTTGTTTATATCCTAATGTTTTTCACCATTTTAAGCGGTTAAAGATGTGTTTTCAACATAGGGGAAATAAAAGAGGCTTCGAAGGTTTATTTATGACTACAATATTGATTAAATATTTGTATTTTGTTACTGTTTACTAAAGTTTAATTGGATAGAGAGAAGAAAAACAGGTAAATATCCACGTTTATTTTTGTATTTTAAAAATATTTTTAAAAAAAATTAATTTTTTTGTGCTTTCATATCTTTTTAATGTTTTAATGAAAAAAAAATAATTTTTAAAAATTAAAAAAATATATTTTTTTAAATTGTTTTTTTTTTTAAACAAGTAAACAACTACCAGAACGTGTGAAATCACCATCATTTCCTATAAACCAAACCACGAAATCAGGGTCAGCTTCTACGGGCTCCTCTGTTTTGGGCGTGTGTAGCATGCTGGGCTACAATGTATTGAAGTGCTGGAGTGGGCTTGATACTGATACCCCAGTAGGGGGATTAGAACTAATGGACTTGGCTTTGGGGCTCTGAGCTCCTGTGTTTCTGGGCTTGATATTCAGCTGACCGCTAAAACACCAAAAAGAATGAAAAATAAAAAAAATGTTTCAAGTTGCTTGCAAACTCCATTGGTCATGTATTTAAATGGCGTTTAGAAACGTGGTTAAAAATATATTTTTTAAAATTAATTTTTTCATATTTTTATACATTTTAATATGTTGTATCAAATAAAATTTTTAAAAAATAAAATATATTAATTTTTTTATATTTCTGAGCAAAACACATTAAAAAACAACATACTCTCCAATGCACTCTCTCATAACCAATAGTGATATGGAATAACTAGTAAGTGATTTAGGGATTAAATTATGTTCATGTCAAAAGCATAGGGACTGAAATGAAATTTAGTTCGGGATTATATAGGACGACTTTAGTGCCTGAACTCCACAAATGGCAACAAAAACTTACAATTGCTGAATTGGAGATGGCTTACAGTCGTTAATTACAAGGAGTCAGGGGCATTCATTCCTTTAGGACAAACATTGTATAAATAAATATTATGCCACCCCAGAACTTTCAGATTTCAAATTCCCGGTCACCATTGGCAGGACTCATAAACTTGGCAGGTGATGACTGCGGCGAAGTAATGCAGGTTGTGAGCGAAAGTTCTGGTAAAATCTGCTCAGCAACACAAGGTCTAAAACAAACAACTTCCTCCGTATAGAAGCACGCAATGGAGTTGTTACAGACTACCCTGCAAATGGCTGACTAGCATCTCAGCCCCATCGTCATCGTCATCTTCCTCATTGTCAATCTGGTCGCCAGTTCTGTCTTCCTTTGTTGATAGCTCATCACCAGTAACAGGCATGCCTAAGAGTGATGCATATGCTTTATCTTTAAGATGTCCTGACTGCCTCAAAAAACCCTCCAAAGCTTCCTTTTTTTCCATGTCAGCTTCTTCCTCGCAAAGCTTAAAGAAGGAAGTTACATTTGCAGGATTTGGCTTCCAACTCTTTGATCCTGGAGTAACAAAAGCTTCCTTCAAGCAAGACAAAGCCTCAGAAGTTCTCCTTTCTGAAATGTGTCCTTGAGCAAGAATTTCCCATGTATTTGAATTCGGCTTTCCTCCTCCTTCAAGCATATGGTCAAAAAAACTCTCAGCTTCATCCAAATTTCCCTGATAAACATAAGCAGATATAAAAAGATTCGCTATTCTTGGATCATATGATGTCTTAACGGATAGCCATTCCTCATAAATCTTTTCTGCCCCTTCAATGTCATCCAGCCGAACCAGAGATGAGATAATAGCATGGTAACCCAAATTTGGAATACTGGGAAAAATAGATTTGTAAATATTCCACACACGATAAACCTCTTCTTTGTTACCGACATTACCATATAGAGAGAGGAGATAGTGATAAGGAATTCGATCCCGACCTGTGATTCTACTCTCAACCCTCCTCAAGCAATCTTCAGCCTTTTCAAACTGTCCCATCTTAATGTACATGGTAGCCATCGTGCTAAAAGTTGTCCAATTGGGATTAATGGATCTATCTGATTTCATTTGCTCATATACCTGTTCCATCTTATCAGCAGATCCTTGTGATCCACAAGATGATAACCAGATATTGTACGAATATATATCAAGCTTGATGTTTTTCTCATTCATTTCTGAAATCATCAAGTCAACTTTATCGTACTCCTTGATGTTCATATAGAGAGTCATAGTCACATTAAATGGAAGTGCATGCGTAACATAACCTTTATCTCTCATTTCATCAAACAAAGTTTCTGCTTTTTCTCTCATTCTGTTTTGCACATAAGCATTCAGCAAAGCTCCGTATACCCTCCTATCTTTGAAAGTGTTGGGGAGACTTAGGAAAAAATCTTCAGCAGTAGAAACCCCACGTACTTTGGCAATAAGGTCTAGTTGAATTGCAGCATCACTAGGCGATAATCTAAACCTCTCTTGTCTGTTTTTCATCCAATCATAGACCTACAGGCCAAAAAATAGCTTTGACCTTTAGAGCATACACGGTTTAAAGAGTAAAGATCAATACACTATAGTCTACATTCTCTATGTAAGAAAAAAAAAATGAAAAACCCAAATGATTTGAAGCGTAATCTTAAGAATCAATGAAACCCAAATTCCATCTTCCTTGCAAGCAAAATCGTAAAACGGCAACTGGTGAATATGATTCTATCAGCTTAAACAATACCAAACATACCAGATTCAAAAGTTTCAATTAGCAACCTAAAGAACAACGATCATCTGCAAAAACCAAACGCCCATGAACTGTAACAAACTCAAAGTATCAACCAAATGCCAACCCTAGTAGCTCTAGCAGATAAACTACTCATTGAACAAGTAAACTCAAAAAAAAAAAATCAAATACATGTCCAAATTCAAGAAAAGAAACGAAAGAAATCAAATACATATCAAATTCAAACCACTCTAAAAGAAGCTGAATTGAGAAATTCAATTCTCATAATTTCTATACCCACTAAAAAAAGCCACAATCTTAAGATGAAAAACAAAAACCCAAGATTCAAAAACACATATATAAACACCCAAATGAACCATTTTTATTCATGTTGTTACCTCAAGAGCTTGCTGGTACCTCTTATACTTCCTCAACTCCTTAACAACCCTACAAAGTTCCCATTTTGTGAGCCTTTTGCCTTCATTTTCCCACTGATTCAACACACTACCAGAACCCAATTCAGGATTCTCCATCAATGAAATCCTCCTGTAAATACCATTCCATTTTATCATTGGTCTTCTCTCATAGTCCACTGTTCCATAATTGTGGATTTGTGATATCGAGCATATGATTACTGGGAGTTTCTTGTAGTTTACAGTTTGGTGGAGGGTAGATTTGGGACTTTTCCATGGGACAGAGTGAGAGTAGGAGATGGATGATGAGAGGGAGACCTTATGGTGGTGAAGGGCAGGTTGGAGAAGCATTTTTGCTTCGGCTTTGGGGGACTGAGCGTCGACTGTTCAGCAGAGAGGTTTTGGTTTCTTGGGATTCTGCTTGGTTGGGTTTTGAAGATAAAGTTGGTGAAATTACCATAAAGACCATGGTTGCGAGCCTTTGTATAATTGTATTTGCCTTCGAAAAAGACAACCTTTTTATTGGGAAATCAGAATTTGAGTTATTAGTATCTCTTAGATATTTGTGCTTGGACATCATATGCTTTTCTTTCTTTTTCATGATGAATCTCACTTTCATTCAAGAATCCAGCCAAAGAACTTCTGTTAATCATAAGCCATTTGTACAGTGACTGGCTCAAAATCATGCGATAGAATCTCAAGTTATTTCTTTATATATATTTTTATTATTTTTACATTATATTTTTTTAATTTATTTTGATCTTATTGGAAATTATATTTATGAGTTTTTGATGCCTACAAAATTTTGTGAATTAATTGCTAAAGAATGAAAATTTTTGTATTTTATGTGTCGGACCTCATTACTTGTAATAGTTTCTCATCAAGTTATACTTGTAAAATATAAACGGGACCGAATAAAAGTTAAATTATACATATCAAGCTTTTAAAAAAGATATTATAAGCAGAAATCCAAGTTTGTTTAAACCTTTAATAAGACTTGTAAAATCATGATAAAATTCTCCTTGTAACAAGATTTTTTGCTTTCACACTATAAATTAAAACGGATATATCTTGAGTCTCAGATATCAAAATCATGCAATTTAAAACCCTAAAATTATATACACATCCAGGACTATAACTTTTATGAAGAATGTCAAGTTAGATCAAATTATTTTGAATGAGAAAATCTGGATGCAAGCTAAAAGACAAGATTGATGTCCTGATCTTATGAAGAAACTAACAGTGTCGAGCATCTCATTACGGCTAAAAGCTTAACATAAAAATGGTGAGCCTTAGTATTCAATAATTGTGCAAATGAAACTTCTAACGTTCTATGAATAAAAAAACATAGCTAGAATGACTAGATATTATAAGAAATCAAGTCAGAAATAAGTCTAAGTAGCAACATAGTTTAAATTACTGCATAGTTGTAATAGCAGTAAAATTGAGAGATTTAACCAATCTTAATGATAAAATAAAAAAGAAGAAATTAAGTAACAGTAAGGACTCCTAATAAAGAAAAGAATCCTAACCGACCACTCCTATGATAATCAGAACTGCTTTATATTAATCAGAACTCTAAACATTCTCCTGTCACAGTCAACTTTTAATTCACACAAACACTTGGCTTTTGGTTCTCAACGCTAATAGAAAGAGACGGTACAAATTATTTATGCTGTAAACTACGTAAAAAAAGCAAGTGAAATGCAAATTTAGTATGGTTTTTTCATATAATTGAGGAACCATTAATGTTTTTTCTGTATCTGCATTTGTTTGAACAACGGGTAACATGACATTAAATTGAAATTGCATGTTGAGTGCTAAAACAATTCATGGCACGGTTATAAAACTATTTAAAAAACATAAAATATGGGCCTAGCATGAAGTAATTTATTTCCCGTTTTCTCTTAGTGGTAAAACACAGGCCCAGTTTTTAATTATTGTAAGAACCCCGCTAAGTAACGGCTATAAATATATAACCGCGTGATGTTGTTAGTCTTTTTTTTACATAAAAAAAATTTAAAATTTAAAAATATTAGGTTTATCTGCAATACCTGGTCTAAAAATAATATTTATAATATTAATAATAACATTAAACTTATATTATCCAAGTTTGAGTGAGCATAGCTGCAACACTGGATCCAAGAATATTGGATACAGTTCTAATTATAAGATTGTGTCATAAAAGTGTGATAATTAAATAGATTAATTAAAAAGAAAAAAAAAACTAATGAAGAAAAAAAAATTGAATTAATTGGGTTAACCCTTCAAATCTGGTTAACTCGTAAAATCTAGGATTCACATCATGAAAAATTGATAACTAAAAAAAAAAAAAAAATTGACGGGTTTACCCAAAATTAACTGGGTTAACCCATCAAACCAAGTTAACTCGTCAAGCTCAGGATACATATCATGAAAGTCTGATAATTACATACAAAGAAATTTAACATTAACAAACTAAACTAAAAAAAAAAAATTAATTAATAAGAAAAAAAATCGGCATTAACTCATTCAAATCAGATTAATTCATCAAACCCAGGATCCGTATCATGAAAGTACGATAACTTAATAAAAAAAAAGTTAACAAATTAAATTAAAAAAAAATCATAAAATAAAATAAAAAGGAAAAAAAGAGAGACAATTCTATAATATAATAATATAATAATAATAATATACTCAATGCAGGTCGGCATGGATAAGAGAAAGCTATCTCTCCTTAGTGATTTACTATCAAATCTTGCAGCAAAGAAAATATTATATTAATAAGTGAAAGGCGTGGGGAAGCTACAGCAGTTTCCCCACGCCTTTTAGAATATTACTTAATAGGATCGTCACGTTGCTACCACCCAAAGCTCTATCCTCTTCTCTTTGACAATCTTTCAAATTCAAATTCAAATTCATTTTTTTATTATTATTTATAAATCCATTTAGTCTTTTAATTAGCCAAGCATGCGGCATTGTTGACAGGTAAGAACCTTTCTGGGTTCTTGCACCCGTTCTAAATGATTGCACAATCTTTGAAATCGACAGATCAGGTGCCTGCTTACAGGACTTGCAAGTTATTGTAGAATCCATCCCTGTGTTTGTGGATTGTGTCAATCTCGGAGTATGCTTGCTTCATATGATTTTTCTTTCTTTCATTCTTCTAGATGGAGAAAAGAAAGCTGTCAGCGCAAAGAGAATTAAAATGAAAGAGCTCTCCAACCCATGCACATCCACCAAGGGGCCACCTTAGAGGCTCCTGGAGATTAGCAATATTGTAGTGAAGCCAAGAAACCCAATTTATCCCAAGTAAAAAGGAATGGTAATTGCTTATTGTATAGGGTTTGGCAGATATGCTCTGCCCATGTAACATCGACATGTTCTTGCTAGCGTTCCTGTTCTTGTGCTCAGAAGAAAGCACATGACTTTCTGACTCAAAGCGAATCATCTCTGAACATGGAGCTCTGCCATGCGTGGAGACAAGAACGGAACTTTCAAGGAGGTGATTTCTGACTCGAAGCGAATCATCTCTGAACACGCAAGTATTAATGCAAAAACAAGAAGTTTCTGGTTATAAACATATGCTAATTCTATGAGGAAATTATGAAGTTTCCTAAACATGAAGTTTCTGGCTCAACAGGACTATATATCGAAAAGATGAACTCTTGTCTGAACTGTTTTGTCTTCGTCCCTTTCGTTTCTCCTTTTACCTCGTGTTTGTTGTGGCACTATGGCACAACAAGGAAAGCAACTGGATTCTGGGGCCCTGCTTGGCTGACAGCTCTTTCCATGGGGACCATCTAGTAGAGGCAACAAGCAATGACCAACTGCAAGCAAATTAAATATCTAACTAGGTACTGGTTCAATTATAAAAATTTAGAATAAAAAAGATTGTTTTTTCTATTTTTTCATGTTTGAGTCCAGATTGATTATTTATATAATAGTTATTGAAGAAATTTTAAAATTAAAATTAATTAAGGTATACATAAAGCAGTCTGGATATCCACATTAAACTAAAAAAAATCTTGTTACTGCATGCGTTTTCAGAAAATCTTTTTCGGTACAGTGCCTATGTTTTTGTGGCTCTATTTTGCCATTGACTATTGATTAATTTACAGAATCTGTCATCGGACCAACTGTGCCAAGAAAAAAGAAAGCTTTATACGGTTAATAAATGGCACCCACGGCGAGGATTGCCTTTTCCCGTTGTTGTTAGGCAGAGAAAGTTTTAAATACTGTTATGGGAAAAAAAAATTATCATGCCAAATTTTGACACAGATAAATATTCGTGCCACTATGACGGTGTACTTTTTTTTTTTATTGTTATGGTGAAGGGTTATGTTATTTTTTTAAAATATTCTTTGCATATTAATGTATCATAATAATATTTTTAAAATTTACTTTTTATATTAGCATATAAAAACTATTCAAATTAAAAAATATAATTTTAAATAAAATAATTTTGAATTTTAGTCAACTTTTTTATTTGGGTCACTGCTCCAAATAAAACGCAATAGTGTAACCTTTTAAATTTTAATAATTATGTTTAATTGATTGTGCAAAGATTACAAACTTTTTTCCACTTATTTTATTAAAAAAATGCTCCCAAATAATGTTAATCTTGTCTATTTTTATATTTTAAAAGTATTTTTAACAAAATTAAAAAAAAATTCTTACTTTAAGTTAATATTTTTTTGGTATTTTTAGATCATTTTAATGCGCTGATGTTAAAAATAATTTTTTAAAAATAAAAAATATTATTTTAATACATTTCAGAATGAAAAATATTTTAAAAATCAATCATAACTATACTTCCAAAGTAGGCTTGCAAGTACTATTTAGTGTTTATTATAATTTAATCTATAATTAATTGACAATATGAGTTGTTCATCTTACAGAAAGAGATAATATCAAACTAGTGTTATTCTTCCATAGATTGTGCTTACTATTCTTAATTATTGAAGAATTTTAGGCATAGATCTATAGCTGAAAGAAATTTTATTAAGAAAAATTAAAATAACAATACAATGTTAACATACATTGTAATCTCGTTGGGATACAGTGTTAACAAGGTCATATTACTCGTTTATATCATTGTGTAATGATGTTTTCATAATGATCATGTTTACATAAATTGTTTTATAATTGTGTTAGATTTAATTTTCGATCGCTTTGCTTAATATGTATTTTTAGAATCAATCATCAATTATGATATAGTTATAATATTTAATTCAAAGTTAATTGATAAATAAATTAAATTTATGAAATTAAATTCTATTTAAAATTTAATTATTAATGCTTGAAATGATTCCAAGTATAAAATCTTATTAAAATATATGAATTCAGTTTTAAATAGTGTATAAGAAGACAATGGTTTTTAACAGTCTTTGGAATAATTTATTTATTATCAATTCTATCAAATAAGCTTTTCAAATTCAACCAATTAAATATAATATTTTTAAATTAAAATTTTATCTCAACCAACGAAGTAGATTCGATAAAGGCTTTCTTGATAAATCAACAAAAATTAAGGGTGCAGATAATGGATTTCATTTTTTTGTTTTTAAAGAAATTTTTTTTCCACAGCACAATCAAAGGCAACCTCTTCTGTTATATAATAATTAAATACAATGAAGTTATTTAAACTCAAATTTGTTTGGCTAAAATATATAGTTTACAATACTTCATGATTACACTCATAATTTTAATATTCGATCTAGAGATCGATCAAAAACAATGTTCAAATCATGATTGATTAAAAAACACCCAACAAATTGATCATAGGGCTGGTGCCCATTACATTTTATACATTTATTGCTAAGGATCAATTAGTAGCATTTATGGACCCTTTTCAAAACTACAGAAACAGAAATAGAAAGCATGTTTGTTTTGATTTTTTTTTTATAAAAAAAAACCACTCCATAATTTTTTAAAACTATGAAATTAGTTGTTTATTTTTACTTTCTTAAAAAAAAAAATCTACCTTTTGTCCTATAACAATACAAAATGGCACAAAAAAATTAAATTTAAGACTCCAATAACAAAAAATAAAAATAACATGAGAGTTCACTTAACACATTATCATACAAGATTTGAATTCAAATAAAATCAGGAAATATCAATTACGTGTCTAAAATCTGATAATGCCTAAAATATCCTAATTCTTTCGAAAAATAAAAGGAAAAAAAAATATCCAAGTTGAAAGGTTGATTTTGGTATTTCAAAAGGCATCCTAAAGAGACAATAGATTGTAGAATTGTATATAAATCAAAATCGATCTTCACATGGGTCCCACACCATTAATGTCAAAAAGTCCTATTGGCCATCGAAAACCCACGCCATATCAAACTCGCGAAGGAAACTCCAAACGTTCCTTACGAAAGGCAACATATACTCAACGCACCGATCTCCTTCTCCCTCTCTGCAATGGTATCTTTCTTTCTCTCTAAAAGTTTGTAGTTCTTTTATGTTTGACCTACAAAAAGATGATGTCTTTATGTGCTGAAACTGAGTTTTTGTTTTTGTTGATTTTGGCATAGAAATATTGAATCTTTATGTGCAAGGATGATGGACTATACATTGCCTATATCTAAAAGGACCAGGCTTAGAGAAGCTGAAGTGTATAAGAAATTGCATGACGAGATTAGGAAAGGGAGAAACCAAGGGAAGGAAAGCAATGCTGCCGCTACTGGGTCAACGAATGGACTTAATGGTGCTCAAGCGGAAAGCGTTGGCGGGTTGTCTTACAAGGGTAGTAAGAGTCCAGTTGTCTTGGATGATAGTGAAGACGATGCCTTTTTGGATGACTGTGAAAAGGGGGGGCTTGAGGAAGGGTTGGATGTTGTTTCCCTTGACGATAGTGATGATGATGAACAGAGTGAGGGAGTAGAGAGTAAGAGTTTTGACGTTGGTGGTAAGAAGAGTGGGGGAACAGATGTGGGTGGAAGTTGTAGTGGCGTGGAATCTGATGGAGAGGAGAGTGGGAGATCAAAGGTTCCTCTTCCTCGTTGGCAGAGAATTGTGAACGAGAGTTATAATGATGTTTTTGCGCATGAGAGGAATGAGGCTGGCGTGTGTTTTTTGTCGAGTGGAATTGGGAATGGAAGTGGTGGGGTCGGTTTGAAGGGTAGGGAGAGTAATGGGGTAGCCGGAAGGACTGAGTTGCAGTCCGGGTTTTGTGAAAAGAACAAGGATGGTAATGTTGTTGTTGTTGTTGTTGATGATGATGATGATGATGATGCTTGTATTATTTTGGAAAAGGATGCAGAGGAATTGCAGAGTTCTAGTGGAGAAGAGGAAACCTTTAAAGATGATTCAGATGATGAGGATCATAGAGTGGAGTTACCGGAGAGTTTTATGGTTGAGGAGGAAGAGAAAGAAGATGATGGTGATAGGGAGCAAGGTGAGATGGAATTGAAGAGGAACAAAGTTCATGGAATTGAAGTGTTATGCGACTCTGATATTGGTAAAATTGAGAATAATGTTGTCGACATGGATGATTCTCTTTGTGTGGCAAAACGTACCCGATCACACTATAATTTGGAATCGGCTGAGAAGAGAATGAAGCTTGAAACAGTTAGCCGACCACTTTGTGTTGATGAGGAGAAGTTAGATGATAATGGTGACAATGATGAAGATGATACTGAAACCTATGAAGCAGTTGATGTTGCTCAGAAAGTTCGGTCTAAGAAAGGAAAAACTAAACCAACAGGAGGGAATGGTGATGACGTTGATGACGGTGATGAGACTTGTGATCATAGGTCTCAGAGAAGGACAATTGAGTCTAGAAAAGGCAGTAGAGATGAGCATGGACATGGTGTATGTAGAAGGAAGCCTAGTAAAAGAAGGCGAAAAGAATATGAAGTTGTCAAAATTCTTGCAAATTCCATTTTTCTGGACCAGGAAGATGTGCCTTTCAAAGAAGAAAGGGAACCACTCAAGGTGCCAGTTCTTCCTCTGAAGTTCACATTTGGAATTGAAGAGTCAAGTCCTCCTGTTAAATCAGAAGAGGAGAAACAATTGGAGGAACTTTGGGCTGACATGGCCTTAGCTCTTTGCTTAAAGGATACCACTGATGATGCAGCGGTATGTTGCCATAGATAATACAAGCACTTCAATAAATTATCTTTCCTTTAATTTATCCAGTCTATCAGCTTGTGAATACTGTTGGAAATGTAGGTTTTGCAATTTTGTTCCAATATTTTTACCTTATTAGGCTTCATGTTACTTCAACTAACAGGTTCCATGTGTTAAGTTTATTGTTGACATATTTTGAGGTCTCAACTATCTAAACTTTTTATGAAGGAAATCATCTGTATTATTGGCGAAATTTTCATCGTAGTTTGATATTGACAATGTATGACACGACTAGTTTAGACATCTTGATATCGTCATTATTAGAGCAAAACTCTACTCTTATGTTCTGAGTAGTAAACAGAATACCTTAATTATACAGAATCACAAACTTTATTTATGAAGTCCATCCCAATAAACAGCTTATGTAGTTCTTCAACAGCTGTAATACGAAAGGAAAAGTCTTTCTTGTCATATTTAGTTCAAAACTCCTGGGGCAGTGCCATCCTCTTTGCATCAGAAATTTAAGATCGGATATCTAGTTTTTCTTATGATCTGATTTGATGATTAGGACTGAGGTTTTCCCGTTGGGTTTTTTTTGTATTACTGCTTATTTAGTTATTCAAATCCTCAGATTTATGCAGGGCTTAGGTGACGACTTAAGGCATGATTAGTTCATGCTGGATGGAGTCTATTCTTGATAAAGACTTCCCAGCAATTGTAATGACATACAATATTTTCTTTATTAAATTACACCAAATGCACTCTCTTTTTTCTAATGCAATTGGTATCTAAATCGTAAATCATAAAGGTTACCAAAACTAATGCACTTTTTTTAACTGTCAAATTGCTAGCTCTATTAATAGAGAACTTATTATTTGTTTTGCTGCATCCATTTGAGAGGGGTACTGTTTCATTTGAATGATTGACATTTTGGATGCTTGTTTACGTCCTCTGAGTCCTGTTGTCAACAACTTTTTAATGCATTTCGCCTTACAATTCTATAATTAGAATGACAATCGGCTTATCTAATAAGTGCTGTAGAAACCACTGAGAGCATTGGTATCTCAAAAACCAGGTTAAAACATGAGTTTTTTTCAAATGAGATTGTTAAACCATTTTTTTCGGGTTGCCATTCTGTGATCACTTGCATATTCTTGCATTTTATTTGTATGCATATTGTTTGCATCACAATTATTTTTGTCTTGAATCTATCTATTATGCCTTGACAGGTTTTGAGTTTTCTAATTGCATTGAAATGTTATCCTCTTCTATTTAAGTGAAACTTGCATTGTTTTGTGTTTGATCAGCTGGATGAAAATGAAGATGACGGCCATGAGGTTGAACCTGATACAGTCACCCTTTGTCGTCAGGGGAATCACGAGCTTTATCTTGATGAAGAAATTGGACTTCTATGCAAATATTGCTCTTTTGTGGATTTGGAAATCAAATACCACGTGCCCCCTTTTGTAAGTCTTGTCATCCTGAATAAATCGTCATTTTGTTCATGATTAGTAGTTTATATTGCCGCATTAACACATGATGATTTAATTCATAGCAATCTGCCTTATTCATCAAAGTTAGATTGGTCTACTACCTCTTAAATGTAATAAGAAATGTCCTTTGCAATTGTCTTGCTTACCTGACTACTTTCACTTGAAAATGCAGCTCTTTGGCGTAGTCTATGTCTGACCAACTCTCTGTCAACCTTTTTATATAAAGGAAGTATGAGCCTAATGTCAAATGGTTGTTTGTTTTTAAGTATTGTTTTCTGGCTACTAGAAATAATCAGCCAATGGGTAGGAATACTGTTTTCCAAGGCCACTCGTTGAAACTGTACTTTATTTGTGGCCTATGTAATGATATTCCAAAAGCATAAATGAATTTTTGCCTGTACGCACATGCCTAATTCTGACTCTTTGATGTAATAATTTGACTGCACAGAATAATATTTCATTTGAAATTGATGCTGTAATCTTTCTTTAGTAAATATTTTGCATTCTATTCTATTTTCCTATAATCTCATAGTAGAAATTGCTCATATAACATCTGATTTCTGAAATGTTGACTGTCTGTGCTGCAGGATAGATACCCTAGGGGGAAATCAGCTAGGAGAGACTTTGTGACAATGCAACACAATATCTTCAATGATCTCCATCACCAAGATTCTGGTTTTGACACACATCCTGATTATGATCCTTGCACTCTTGCGCAAGGCACAGTGTGGAACTTAATTCCTGGTATTGGAAAGGGTATGCATGGACATCAGCGTGAAGGCTTTGAGTTTCTGTGGAAAAACATAGCTGGAGGTATTTATCTTGACAAGCTGAAAGAGAATTCTAACTTAAATGGTGGGACAGGATGTATTATATCCCATGCTCCTGGGACTGGGAAAACCCGCCTAACCATAGTGTTTCTCCAGACATACATGCAATTATATCCAACAAGCAGGCCTGTAATAGTTGCTCCTTGCAGCATGCTCCTTACATGGGAAGCAGAGTTTTTGAAGTGGGGGGTTGACATTCCCTTTCACATTATGAACAAGAAAAATCTTTCTGGAAAAGAAAATAGGACAGCTATGGATCTTTTCAGGGAACTTAAACCTGTAGAACGTGGTCTAAATGCCATCCGTATGGTGAAATTATATTCTTGGAAAAAGGAGAGGAGTATCCTGGGGATCAGTTACAGACTTTTTGAAGAACTTGTTGGTGAAGAAAAGAGTAGAACCAAAGTATCAGATAAGACTGAAGATGACCAGGTAAGGAAAGTCCTTCTTGAACTTCCTGGTCTTTTAATCCTTGATGAAGGACATACACCTCGAAATGACAAGAGTCGTATCTGGAAAGCTCTGTCGAAGGTCCAAACACAAAAACGGATTATACTCTCAGGAACACCCTTCCAAAATAACTTTGATGAGCTTTATAACACACTGTGCTTGGTAAAGCCTAAATTTGCAGATGAGATCTCGTCCAAACACCATAGAGCTTTTCCTAAAAGGCGTGGTTGCAAGAGAAATACTGATGCGAGAAGGAATTGGGCCTCCTTGACAACTGCGATTGGCAAAGTCACTGATGATAAACTGGAAGCTCAGAGGGTCGAAGAGCTTAGAAAGATGATTTGGCAATTTGTGCATGTACACAAGGGTGGTGTGCTACGAGAAAGACTCCCTGGATTGAGGGACTCTGTGGTTATCTTACAGCCAGTCCATTTGCAGAAGACCCTTCTTGAAAATGTTAAGCAAATTCATGGCCTGGATCATTTTGAGATGGAATATTCATTGTCCGTGCTTTCTGTACACCCTTCTCTGTTGCCAGAGAAATCAGTTGGAACCCTAGAGTTTAAGTTTGTTGATCGGATGGAGTTAGAAATGCTTAGATCAAAACCTGAGGCTGGAGTCAAAACAAAATTTCTTATAGAACTCATTCGGCTTTGCCAGGCGAGGAATGAGAAAGTTCTGGTGTTCAGTCAATATCTTGAGCCACTGAACTTGGTAATCAAGCAGCTCGAGTCAAATTTCAGTTGGATCGAAGGAGAAGATATATTATATATGCATGGAAAGCTTAAAATAGATGAACGTCAAACATTGATTAAGCATTTTAATAATGCAAATAGTAATGCAAAAGTGTTGCTCGCATCAACTAGAGCTTGTTCTGAAGGGATAAATCTTGTTGGTGCTTCAAGAGTGGTTTTGCTTGATGTTTTGTGGAACCCATCGGTGGAAAGGCAAGCCATCAGCCGCGCCTACAGGCTAGGGCAAGAGAAAGTTGTCTATATTTACCATCTCATTACTTCAGGAACAATGGAAGAGGAAAAGTATTTTTGCCAAGTTGAGAAAGAGCGATTGTCAAAGCTAGTGTTTGATTGCTCAAACAAAAGTAGCAGTCATCAGAAAAATGTGTTTGATATCGCAGAAGACAAAAGGGACAAGATTCTGGAAGAAATGGTTCAGCATGACAAGCTTAAACTTATGTTTAAAAAGATCATATACCAACCAAAAGATACTAATCTAGTCAAATCTTTCAACTTGGATTTGTAATAAATCATGCTGAAATTTCGCTACAATAATATCCTCAAAGATGCACAGCAATATATTTCATACTGTAATTTTGAGTGTGATTTATTTTGGAACATATCAATGATTCAGTATCATCTAGGATGTTATGTTGATATACATTTAAATGAAAACATTTAACTAGCAGATCTGACACTGATTTTGTTACAGTTTACAGTGTATTTGCCACAATATAGGTTAGTTCATTCTGACTTTGCTGTAGCCAGTACTACTCGTTAACTATTTGCTACAATACAAGTCTGCGAATTCCCAATTCTTCTTCTCACCTCTCCTAACCCTAAAATCCCCAATGTCACAAGATATCCAATTATAATTTACAATCTCGTTTGCAGCCCATAGCTTCATCATCTCAGTCCCCGGCATATAAAAGATTGGTTGGTGGAGAAATTAATTCTTCATCCTCTACTGTCATAATCCTATCATATGTATCCTACAATATTGAAATAATCTAATGTAAGAAATTGATGCGATTATTATTCGGTTATAACATTTCTCTTGGGATTCTCAGGGCATGTTAGACTGTCACGACCCTGTTTATGACTCTGACAGGTCATTTTCCTATCCTTCTTCACATCACTGTTTTCTTTCCCTTGTTCTCTCACTCTTCCTTTTCTGTCTTCCAGGCATCTTCACGATCTTTGGAGGATTGATGGATGGTAATCTTGTTCTTGTCGACCCAGAAAACTCGAGCCTAATCTGGTTGAGTTTCTAGTTGAATTGAAAAGGAAACGAGTGGATGGCCTGGCCAAATCTAATGACGATCCAGTGACTCGCAGATTAATCCCTGAGCGGCTATGACATCTATGCCTTTTCCCATTAACTGGATCAATGAAATACTGACAAGATTTGATAAACTTTTCTTTTCAGTATCAATCATCAATATACTCAAAATACTGCACAAAGAAGGCCTTGAAACCAAAATAAATGAAGTTAAACAAATTTAATTTAAGTGGTAAATTGTGAAATGAAAAATATGTGAAGTAAATACACATCCTCTTAAATCAGAAATGAATGTCCACCCATTTTCAAGACCCATTGGGATTTTGAGGTCAGCCATAATCTGAAGCAAGGACCATTCCCAACGTGTCATTCCATCTGTCACATGTTGCTGGAAAATTAAACGAAATTCCATCGGAGGGGCCATATTAAGAAAACATCGAGAGTAAAAGGGCCCTATAGATAAAAAAGAGTAGAGGGGTCACATTAAGAGAGTCTAATGAGTAGAGAGACGAAACAATGATATTAACCATTATTTGCATGGATGGGCTTTGGTAATTCTGCCCTTGTTAATGTGGGCCAAAGCCCTAAGGCCTTGTCAGCATGTGCCTGTTATTTTTCTCCTCTCAATAAATAACCACACGTGTCTCGAACGTACCAATTAATCTTCGCCAATACATATATTTTTTAAATTTGGCAATGCGGTGCAATCGTGGAGGCTGTTTATATATATTGAGATTATATTTACCTTAACTTCCAAGTCCAATTAAAAATAAATTTTCCTGAGGCCTCGCCTCATAGGTTTGGTAAGATTTGTATTGTGTCATGCACATAAGATTGGTTTGGGATTTATTCGGATCAAAGATTGGCTCATGAATTAAGGTTAAAAATTGAATTGAATTAATCGAATTTTTTTATTGTTTTTTAAAAAATCCCAAATAATATATGTCATATATTTATATCCAAATAATTATGGTTATATATAAAACTCAATTTAAAGGTCAATTTAGCTCAAGATTTGAGTCCCAGTTCATCAGATTGACTTGCTAAACTGAATCATATATTATAAATATACATATAACACGGTTTTTATTCGGCCAATCCTTTGAGGTTATAGGATCTTACCTTTTATACAAGAATTCTGATTTCAGCATTCACGAGTCCATCACAGAGACGAACACCTCGAACTTACAACATTGAAAATACAATAGGAATTGTACCGAAAATTCTTACTGCTCCTGTAATAGTGTGATAGAGTTTCCTCCATAAATGGATTGATCCAAGCCAAATTGGTGTCAGCCTTCTAAAGTCCACATAGAGAATACATCTTGTCATATATCAACAGGTACGTATTAATTGTCAGAAATGGTTGATCTTGGGAAGATGAAAACCCCTCAAAACCATTTACTAGCAAATACTGTCATAAGCTGATGATACGTTATATATTCTTATTCTAATAATATTACAGCAGTCTTTCTTAATAATTTAACTAAAGTATATGTATTAATTAGAAAGAGGAAAAACACTCATGTTCTGATGAATTGGAATCATCGCATGGAGAGTGATTGTGTCTACCTTCATAAGTTGTTATCACCATTCGACAATCCTCTGATAATCTTTCAACCCTCTTCTTGACTCGACAGTTGTTGTGAGTACAGCGATAGTAGCTTCTGCCAGTAAGTAATTGCAAGCAGAAAGTTAGGAAATAAAATAGAAAAACCCTTTTCAATTTAATACTCCCAAAGGAGTTTCCCCGTATATAAATGCATGAAAAGTGAAATACTCGTGCAAAATGTGAGGTGTAGAGTGAAAAAAAAATGGAAAAATGCACGATTTACTACTGGACAAAGACCTTCAGATTTACGTGCATTTTTCTATGTGATATTACATTGAATTGGATAGTTGAAACACCTGATCCAATCCTTACTCCATGATCTGGTCATGTAGTAGGGCATTGAACCGGATCAACGCTGAAATGCGTCGATCTTTTCAATGTGTTTTGGTGCTCAAAAGGCATGGAATAGATGATTGTCTCGAATTAAAAGACCTTTAGGTCAAGTCTGCCTTTAGATCACTGGCACCAACACATGTCTAACTCAGCCTAAACACTTGCCACTTTCCAGTATGCTCGTTATTCCTTGACTGAAACATGCATCTTAGACGTTAATTATCATTAAGTATCTTTCAAAAACACGTACACTCATGTACCTATAGGCTGCAAGTTGAAAGATCATAGGTTTATTCAAACCATTTTGAACAGGATATAGTTTGAATGCTCTAATGCCATTGCCAGTACTAGTTTGGGTTTATGTGTTTAGGCTGGTTGTTAGTCTAACATTGGAACAACTGTAATAATAGTCTATGAAGCACAAACACAACATAAAAGACTTCGCGCGTTGCGTTTCCTTTTTCAAAGTATTTCAACGGTCTGGTGTTTAGAAATAGCTGGTTAAATTGGTAAGCAAATCAGAAACTCAGTTCTTTCTTCTGGGTCAGTAGTACTGTTGCCCCCACACGATTGTCTTAATGGATGACACTTCATGCTTTCTCAATAGGTTGGTATTTCCTATCCCTGTCTCGTTCTACAAATTAGGCGCAACAGGGAGAGGCCACAATTATTGAAGTTCTATATATACACGGATGAAACACACCTTAAATCTGAAAGCCTAACCTTATATAGGTGATGGGTACTTCTCATATATGAATTAATTTACTTAATTAAGTTCCTAGCTAGCTAGTTTCGATCGATATCAATATCAAACTCACAAATGTTTTTTAATACAAGTGTTTTGATCCGATATTCTAGTAATTAGTAATCTCAATTATAGACCTCAAGTGTATTTTGGAAGGCAATGTCCATGTTTTTGTATGTTGAGTGTATATAGGTGAGGTAGTGAATTATTACTGTAAAACTGTTTTTTTTTATCTTATTAATTTAATTTTTTGAATTTAAATTTCCAATGACATGCTATTAAAGTTTATTTAACTAAATAATCTGGAATTCAAATTTTACTATCTCATCTTCTCTTTCAATAAAAAAGTTATATAAGCACAAAAGAATGACGAGTTTCTATGATTTCCAAACTTAATAGCTTTCATAAAAGACATTGTTGATGAGTTAATTTTTAAACCTCATTTTAATGGGAGAAACATTTAAGATACACACACACACACTTTAATTCCAAGATTTTGAAGAAATTGGATTTTAAACATGTGAGAACAATTTATTTATTTTTCCTTTCTAATGTTCAAGAGTATGTTAATGATCGTAAAATACTGTTTGAAAGATGGAACAGCTTGGAGGGTTTCTAGCTGGTTAAAAACGATACAGTAAAAAACTCTTTGCATTATATTTCATGTAAATTAATCATATCTACTCTTAAATTAGTAGGTAAAAAATAAATGAATTAGTACCATGCATCAATTCCGAATTAGTTGCTTGCTTGTGTCTTAAGCGGGCTAGCTATATATTCTCCTGACACCCCCCCCAACAAATGATTAAAAGAAGCCTGAATAGCTGACATGCACACCGTACTCCTATTATTCTTTCTTCTCTACTAGTGGATGCCTTTGAATGAAATTATTGACCATCATTGCTTCAGTTTGTTCGTGAGTTTTGCTATGATATTCTATAATAATGTCATTATTATTGTTTCTAAAATAGTTAACCTAGGTTAATAAATTAAAACACTATTCGTAACTTTCTCTGAGAAAAAAGGAAAGTAAGAAAAAAATTAAGCATAGCATGCATCAAGAAATTAAATTAGTACTTGTTATGTAATGCTAATTATATTGAAACTTGAAGGTGATGCATGAAATGAAGATTCAATTGTAACAACCATTCATAGCAAATATTGGTTCAAGTGTGCATGGAATCTGTGTAAGATTGAGGACATTAATTAACATTGGAATTACCATAGAGATTATTAATAAATTTACCTTGGATGAAGGCTGTTTTTGACAACTTTCTGGCCATATTTCCTCCATTTATAACCATCATCAAGAACATCCACTTCACTCCTTGTTTGAAAACAAAATCTTGGTTCTCTAAGCTTTCTCCTCACTTTCAACTTGTTCTTGTCTGCGGATGAGCTCCTCCACCTGCAAAGAAGATCATGTCAGATCCTAGCTAGCTCAGCCTTTTTGTCGTGGTTCATAAAAGGGGTTCAAATTAAAGAAAAAATTAAGCTGTTTCATGAGCCGCGGATGAGGGGGGCTAAGCGCAGTTGTGTTTATTTAAATAGATGGGAAAGGATAAGAAATCCATCGATGGACAGGAAGATCTGAGCATCAAGAGTTTCAAGACTTTTGTGATTCAACAGAAGAAAAAAGGAGAGGTTCTGTACTATTGTAGAGACAAAAGCACACTGTGGCAAAGTGGAAGCCATTTATCTCTTCCACATATATGATGAGTAGATCTCTTTAGATTCTGTTGAAATTTAGACACCTTGAAGAATAATTTCTACCATGTGTGTGTTGTGTGCGTGCATGTTTGTCCTTGCTGTGGAGAGAGAGTGAAGTGCCTAAAGCTCCTTGAAACAGAAAAAAAAAAAAAAAAAAAAAAAAAGAAAAAACAGAAACACGCCACAGTGAGAAGGATACCATTACCATGAATTGTTGCCATCGTTGTTAGCATTACCAGTGCAGTTCTCATCACTAGAAGCCTTTGGATCCAATGCCCCAACCTAAATTTTCAATAACCAGAATACAGCACAAAGATCAACCAATCAAGTACTCCATGAGTAAAGCATCTTGTAAAATTGGAAAGATATAATCTACTATCGAAGGCACTAAATGAGAAATCAAGATATGGTCCAGTTTTTATTCGGAAAAAAGAAAAAAAGAAAAAGGAGAGATACATAGATAGCTTTAAGGATCTCACAACCCTAGTCTTTCTGTGCAAGATTTTTCTTTACAGAATAGATAAAAATACATACCTGCTGGTCATTATGACTAAACCCCATGTGAGTATTGTTGGCTGTGGTAGTATTAGCATTGAGAGGCTGAGATATCTGAGAAGATTGTGAAGGGGCCAAGAAGCTCAAGACCTGGTTTTCTTCAAATTGAACAAAACCCATCTCATGGATTGCTTGTGGTGTTGAGAAAGAGACATGTAGCTCGTAATTTGGAACATCTCTTTCTCCATGATCCATTCTGATCAAAAAGCTTCTCTGTCCTTCTTGTGCTTCTTCTTCTTCTTCTTCTTCTTCTTCTTGTTGGCTTATTTGGTGCATAAGTGTCGAGCGCAAGATGTTGGTCTTGCTGCTTTTGTGTTTCACACCATGTACTATCCGGTCAACAAGTAAAGGCCGAAAGGAATGTTTCCTGGTAATTATTCCTTTCCATCTTCTTTAAGGATGTCTATAGTGTCTACAGAAGTAAAAGACTTGAACAGTCATTGCTTATCTCCCTCGCACACACACAAGAAACAGTACGAACCAATAATTAAGGGAATATTTGGGTTGTCTACCATATAATAATAATATTAGGTTTTCTTTAGGCCATTGGATGAATTGGGTAAATAACAGTGAGGGTTAATCTTTCTTACCCCCGCGTAAGGGGGGATAGGATTATATATAATAAGTAAACTATACTCTACCATTAAAACTATAGCTCAACACCAATGAATTAGAATGAATTTAAATTAATAAATTAATTGTATTTATGTTTAAATGATATAAATATCATTACTTTGTGGTTTAAATTCAAGTAAGAATCAAGAACAAAAATTAATTTTTTAATATATAAATTTAAAAAAAATAATTTAATTTAAAACTAAACATAAAAAGCTCGTCCGATGATGCTCCTAATTGTTAATTAATATATACAAATAGGATGCGAATGTGATGGTGTGTATATGCATTTTGTTAACTAATACTAGCTATAAAAGTTTGGAGTAATAATGTTTTTGACTGACTATTAATTTAATACATGTTTGTCACAAATTTAGTGATATATTGCCTGTGTATTGGTTAGGTTAGAATCTTGAAGATAACCTGTTAATCATGAAACCGATCAATCAAGTTTCAAAAGCTAATTAGCAATTAATATGGATTGAATGTGGACTAATTGGTTAGGATATACATATATATAACTTGTATGTGAAAATCTATGCGATTATGACAAAGAAGAATGTATATATTTTTGCTTAACAAACACGTTTTTTCGTGCCACACGTTCATGTTGGAAATTAAAGAACTTGTTTGTTTGCTAGGAATTCTTTAATGCCATCTTAACACGCAATCCAAACTAAATCCCGCATTCCAAAGATGACGTCTGATGTTGATGCATAGGTAGTGATGTGGTGAAAATGTTGTCTTCACCCTCCACTTTGAGCAAGAAATGAGAGGAGAGGATAGGGCAGAGCGTTCTTTTTGTCAAATATTGCAAATTGATGAAATTAGAGGAGAAGGGAGCCTCTTGCTTACCTTATACAAGATCATTAGTGTATGTGAAGGCCCTTATTTTAAGTAAAATTTTTGTTTTGGGGGTTAGACATAAGAAATATAAAATGGCGTCACTATTAGAAACCAAAAGGGTGGCTTCCCATTACACCAAGGGTTAGCTTGACCCCCGATGCGAGTAGTCCTAATCAATGGAGGAATATGTTTAGTATCTGAAAAGGGCTCACATGTATTCTACACCTTTTTTTTTTTTTTTTTTTTGTGTATAGATAGATATCCAATTCTTATTAAATTAAATGCAAGTGATCTTCGTCATCAAAAAAAAAAAAAAAATTAAGCGATGAAGATTTCTATAATTTCAATTCAGTTGTAGCCGCCATGAAATCAAATTAAATATGGAAAAAGTTTTCTTCTTTCTTTCTTTGTTTAAAGAAAAAACGTAGCACTTGGTTACAAAGCTTGGTGGTAATTTTCTTCATCTTTCTTTTCATGTCATTAGGATATATATTTTAGTGTACCTGAATTATCAAATTATGAAATTCTTGATAATCTTTTCGGCTTTATATACATCATGTATGACTGGTCGATCTTATCCTTCAAGATTCAAGTTTCACTTTCGATAGTATAAGTTATGACATTAATTAGTTACTTTGATATATTTACATGGTAGAAATTTAGAGTAGAAAAAAAATATTATTTGATAATTTATTTATTATATGTTTTACATTCAATTCATGTAGAGTTTATATATCAATATAATAAGATATATATAACAATATTATGGAATGTACTTTATTATAGGAAATATTAATACTTACCTTGTATATATAGTTATTCTGTGTAATATAATTTACCTTGTAATTTGTATGTTCTCCTGTTCACATATACATAGACAGGATAACTGCCACATTAGGTGAAGTCTTTTATTTTTACACAAAACTCTATTTTATTATCTTCTTCAATTAGAAATAAAATAAATTATATAAAATTCTTGATCAAATTATTTGATTAGATAATATAAATAATTTACAAATTATCTTGAGTTTATCAATTTCTGGATTTCTTTCTTTTATTAATTAGAAAATAATATTTATCTTGATTATTTCCTTAACAAGCATCTAGTAAAAATTCTTTTCAAAAATACATTTTAAAATGTATAGATCATATATTGGCCCCATCATTTAGATTTCTTTTCCCCCAAACTTCACATACAAGGATATGCTATAAAGCTGTCATACAATTGGAAAAATCATAAAATAATGAGATTATATTCTGTGGGGTGTTTTTGTTTTTTTTAGAATATTTATACGGGGCTCGCAAATTTCAAGATGTTAAATGTGCACTAACATGTTGTTACGTCTTTGAAGAATAGAAATTTTAGTTGAATGCTGTTTCTTAAATTTTTTTTATAACAGTCGATGATATAATTACTATATAGTATGTATCTTCCAAAAAACAGGCAATTATGATTGTCATAATTAATATTGATTGTAGTTTTTTTTTTCTGAGTTGCCATAAAATAAGGTTTTTGATGAGTGTGCATGTGCATGGCTTTGGCTCTGGCCAAGTTCCTTGCGTAGTTCAGACTCCATGATGTTGTAATTTCAGTTTGCTTAATTATATAGTAATGGAGATGTGGAGCTCTAAGGCGGCCTATAAAACAATTATCGGAGAAAGTGGTCGTGGTTGCTGCTTTTGTTGTCCTCATTATATGATCAATCAAAGTAGATAAAAAATATAGTTATTTGTTCACTTATTTAAGTAAGCATCATTAAAAAGAAATTGCTTCAAGAGCCCAACATGCGGACACTAGTAGGAAACACTGTAATAATTCCTTTGTTTTTTACACTATCAATGAGAATTGGTACAGGCAGTGCTTGAAAACTGAAACCCAGTGTCTTTTTTTTACAACAACGTACAACGTTGAACCACAAATTCACGTTGATAGCTAGTATTTGCCTAAGTATGTCGTGCTCCGATTCTACATTGATATTAATAAATGAGAGAGATTCTATTGGTACGTTTAATTATGGGGGCTAAATTAATGGCCACAAAGCAATTTTAGCTATAGGTACATGTTAGTTGATGGATCCTTGGCATTACAAAAATGGAGTAAGAGCCATTCTCACTTCATATATTTCATATTCGAGGCGTAGGGTATTTTTTAAAAATAAATTAAAATTATTATTTTAACGTATTTTTTAAAAGTTAGAAATTTTAAATAAAAGACTAGAAAGCATTTTTTCAATTAAAGAAAAAGTATTTTATACTTGAATGATCTATATATCAATCAACTATTATAGTTGTAATTCTATAAGAATTTTTTTTTTTTAATTATTATTATTAGTTTTGAGGTTGTTTTATAGTTATAATACTAACATGAAATTCTATTTTATTCAAGATTTAAGTTTCCTAACCTTTATCTTAAAAAAGAGTTTATGTTATTTTTATTTAAGAAAAAGATTTTTACATTGATTTAGATTAACCTAACCTTTAACTTAAAAAATAATGATTCTATATACTTTGATTCAAAAAAAGATTTTTAAATTAATTTACACCAGGCTCCGAATTGATTCGTCGGACCGAACAGAGTCTTCTAACTAAGTTTTTTTCTGGAGGGGCCGCAGCCCGCAGCCCCCACCTGCCGCCCCTGGTTCCATTGGTAAAGGACGTTGATAAGAGAAGGAAAAATTAAATGAGCGAGGGGGATTCTGTTGGGAAGAGGAAGTCTTTGGGGCAATGAGTGGTGGGGTACATGTAAACTTCCATCCATGTCAACACATGTCTATGACAGTTGAAAAAATGAAAAAGATAAGAACCTCTCAAATCTTGCCAAATCAAATTCCAATATAAGCTATATATATATATGTGTGTATCTATATATATATCTGTCTGTACTCTGTATACATTATGAATATCTGTCCACTCGGGCCACCCTTATTTACCTTACCTGCAAAAGAGAGAAATGAAAGAAAAACTATCATGGCCCCCGTCCCTTCCACTCACTCTCACCTGTTACTTCATCCACAGTCCTCCCTCCTCTCTCTCTCTCTCTCTCTCTCTCTCTCTCTATCTATCTATCTATCTATGAAAAGTCCCTCCCAACTTCCCCCACAATACCAACATCAACTACAACTAGAAACCCCCCATTATTTCAACACCCTAACAACAACAGCACAAACAATATACATGTTTAATATTTATGATCAGATGAACTTTTTCTAAGTTACCATAGTCTGTTGGTGATGGAAAATGTGTGTCCTTAACTAGCTGGACTGAACAAGACGTCTTTATGGAATGAGAAGGGGCTCAGATCACTTCGTTACATACTGAGTACTGAAGAATTACTTTTGATTCATGAAGCACGCAATTAAGGGGCTTCCCTCCGAGACAAAGAGCCTGACTTTGTGGAGAAATCATATATATGCTGC
Organism: Populus alba; assembly: GCF_005239225.2. Taxonomy (NCBI): domain Eukaryota; kingdom Viridiplantae; phylum Streptophyta; class Magnoliopsida; order Malpighiales; family Salicaceae; genus Populus; species Populus alba. The sequence continues at coordinate 4,141,495 of NC_133297.1, read as the reverse complement.
CTCTGCAAAATGTATTAATTAAGAGATTTTTTCTGTGAATGAGCTGATCGCACTTTATAAAGGAGAACAAATGTTTTAAGAGATGAGGAGTTTATAAATGGAATACATTGAGTTTTATAGTTTAGTTTAAATTCCATTGCTTCAATGACAAATCTTATTCTCATTAATGTTTAGTAAAAAGATAATTAATGGACTAACTCTCAACCCAATTGCCTGACTCAATTTGTGAATATGAAGTCTTTTATTATTTTTCAGGTAATTAATTAGTTTAATAAAAGAGATTTTCTCATGTTATATTCTCGAGTTTTAATCTATAAAGAAGCTACAAAAAAAAAATCTAGTGAATTGTAAATGTAAACAACTGCTTATCCAAGACCCAGCTAAAAAGTGAGCAAGTCATTAGTTTTCAAAATACCTTGACCTGTACATAGAAAAATGCTTGTGAAAAAGTATATATATTTAATTACTATAATTTGTATGCAAAGACAAATTTCTTTGGCAACAAATCATAACTTAATTCTTTCTCAATTTCTCTCTTCCTTTTCCTTTAAAAGAAATCCGAGTTTGAATTCTATGGAATCAAGAAAAAAATATTTATTTTTATTAAAGCAACCACTCCACCAACAGATATCGAAAGCTTTGTCATCTTCTAAAAGAAAAGGTATGATATAGGAAGCATTACAAATCTTTTATTTTGTCTGTTCAAAACTTCAAGCAATCTTTTCAGCTCTTTTTATCTCTTTGAACGTAAGAGGCTACCGAATAAATGAAATACGTGGCTGCAAATCTAGAAATGCGACAATTTAAGGACAGTAAGTCAACAGGAACGGAGTATAATCTGCCGGCATATTTGAGTTGGATGTTATGGTGACTCGAGATTCAACCCTATTCTCAGCAAAGTCAAGAAGAATTCAAGCTGCTTGTGAATTCACTCGGCCGACATGAGGAAAAATGAGACTCTTGAAGGTACCACAATTTCCGAACTTGTCGAAAATCACCAATGGAATTTAAGAAATCTATGAAAGGTGCAGTACTGATCTATGTGTGAAGTTAATCGAAGAACTAGACTGTACTTCATGAACAAATTGAATAATGTAAATAGAGTGCAGTATTGTTTTCTGAGAGTTTAATGAGTTGTTAACTATTTATGTGATGCACAAGTTTTTCCTGAAGTTTGAATTTCAAGTAGAACTGCTTAATTGGGATTTGACTCCTAATTAGGAGCAATCCAAATCTTAGATTTTTATAGAAAAAAAATAATTGTCAATTTGAAGAAAATTCTAACCATTTACTATAAAATAAAATCTTAATCATTGAGGTTTAAACTGATCATTTGGTTTTCACCAACATAATATATCATTTACCCTTGAAATAAAGGAGTTCAATCCAGAGTGAATTCTCCAATTTCATTCATTCCTTATATATATATATATATATTGTAATTTCATATTCCATTTATTTGCAGTAAATCTTGGAAAAGGAACACCTTGCACTTACAAGCAAAGAGTAGATAAATATTTATCGGGGCTGTCGCATACAGTCCCACAAGGGGACTTGAAATTCCACATATAGAGCCTGTATATGTAGGAGAATGGCTTGTCATGGATTATCCCCAATTATCTATCATGTACCCATGTTGTGGTCTGAATAATTCTCTTCAAAACATTCAAATTATGTCAGTCCCCACAGCTTGAAGAATCCTCTACCTTTCTCTCGCATCTTTGACATCCATGCACCTCCTTGTTCTTAATTATCTGCATGATGACTTCAGGCCATGCGTAGGAATTTGATCTATGAACTCCTCAGGACCTGTCTGGATTTCCAAAGAGGTTTCAGGAGCATTAAGTTTTGTCCTTTCAAGAGAGTTATTGTGGGCGAATTTTGGCAGAGAAATGAGTGAAAAATGAGACTGAGAGATCAACCATAACGCTGTTCTTCGCTTAGGATCGAGATTCCTCATTATCCATGTACTCGGTGTTCGAAGAGGCTATGTCAATGCGGGGTAACCATGTTCCTAAACGAAGCACTTAATTTCTTGGTATATTGGGGTTTGATTAAAGAAGGGTACGAGAAAAAAAGTTTTTTCTTTTGTAATGGAATATCTAAGTATAAAAGAACCGTTTAAGACGGCTTTAGTTTTACTACGGGAAGAATTGATTCTTGGATAGTGTTTAGGATATTAGAGAGAGAGAGAGAGAGAGAGAGAGAGATACTCTAATTATCATATAAATGAATTCTTTAAATATTTTTATCCTTGTTCCCAATCAAATATATTTTTGCTCTTTTTACATATTTTTCTTAATTATTGCAAACAAAAATAAAATGTTATGGGATAATCATTTGATTATATTTTACATCATGGACCTAGCTATAACCTATAGATTGAAGTTGTTTCTGAGTCAGTATATTAAGTCTATTTACACACACACACACACACACCGTATTATATAGCAATTAAGATGTGGATCCTTTGTCACAACCAAATAAGTGGATATGGAATATATATCATGATGAAAATGAAACTTTTTCTGTGAAGAAAAATAAGTAAATTGAACTTTATCTTGTTCAATAAACGTTACTTCAGGTAACTCCAGCGATGCTTTGAGAGTTGACACAATTTTTATGATTATTTGGATGGATAAGATAGTGGAAGGAAATCAACTGGAATCAAATCCAATGGCCATTAGATGATAATGGTTTTATAAGCTACCCCTTCCGTTGCATTTTTTAGATAGCTTTTAGTTACTCTTTCGAGATAGAAAAGATAAAAGTAATTAAAATAGAAAAGATAAGATAAAAAAACAAAGTAAACAAAATTGTATTTGATAATAAAATATAAGATAAAATAATTATTTCTATATCATGTTTAGTTATGATGGAGAAGACAGAATAAAATATTAAAAAAACTCTATTTTACCATTAATATATATTATTGTTAAACTTATATATTTTAAAAAATAATTGAATATATATATATATATATATATATATATATATATATATATATATATATTATGGTTTTACAATTGAATTTTACTTTAGTTTATATTGAGTGTTAAAATTAATAATATTACGATAACCTTAGTTATAAAACCAAAATTGACCTGATTGTTTGACCTGAAGCTAGGAATGATTCAAGTTTAAAAAAAAATAGAGGAATGATTGACTTGACTTGAACCGGTAAAAAACACGGGTTTAAAACCTGTTGATTTTCTTTTCAAAAAAACTGGTCAAAACAAGGCTGCTTCGATAATTTTTTAAAAAATTCTTAGACAAGTCAAGTTGACCCTCCTGACTCGTTACCTAAACCTTGCCATGGTAAACCCCCGAGTAAGATTTTAAAACTATAATAATAATAATTGTTATTCTTATATTGACTCGAGTCAACCCATGTTGACCTTTCTAATCCATGATTCTGGTATTGTCCCGGGTTGACCCTTAAATCAAGTTTTAAAACTATGATAATAACTATTTTTGTTTTATGTTGACCCGAGTTTACCATCTTAACACATGACTCGGGTCTTACCCCGGATCGACTACTAAGTCAAGTGTCAAAACTATGATAATAACCTTTTTTGTCTTTACATTGATCTGGATCAACGATCAACTTCGCTAATGACTCGAGCCTTACCTCAAGTCAACCCTCAAACCGGATTTTAAAACTTTGATAATAACTATTTTTGTTCTTACACTGACGCGGGTCAACTTAATCCATGGCTTAGGCCTCGACCACTGACCCAAGCTTTGCCCTGGATCAGCCCCCAAGTTGAATTTTTAAAATTATAATAATAACTATTTTTATCATTCATATGTCTTAGTTGGATAATTTTGTAATTGAGAGTTTTTTACAATGATATTTTAGAAATAAAAAATAATAAATATTATCTCTGAATACATGTCTTCTTCATACCTCCTGTTTTGAAAGTATAGAAATTCACTTTAAAATTTTCTAAATTATATATCTCATAAACAGATTTATTTTTATATTTTTTTTTAACCAAATATATTTTTATTTTTATTGTTTCTGTTTTTTTCTATTCAGACAAATAACCTAACACTACTTTACACATGCAAATAAAAACTAAAAAAATAAATGAAAAATAAGGAAATGAAAATGGGTGACAAATTTAAGTGACTGCCTCTGTGCCTGTTAATAATTGAAAACATGTCAGCTCATGAATCGAATATGACTTGCAATGTTCTGTTTGTTTGTTTGTTTTCTATTTTTTTTAGCTGAATATATATAATCAAACTTTTATATGACCGGAAAGTTTCAGAATGTATTATTTAATAACAATTAAAGCTTTCTAAAAAATTGAAAGTCCTTAATTAAAACATGCTTGCTACTGCATATTATTTTTTTTATAGAATTAATTTTAAATTTTGAAAATAAGAAAATAAATTTATTATTTAATATCATTACTTTAATTCTCCATCCAAAAATTATGGTTTTAATTTTTTTAAAAATAAAGCTAATAACCTAAATGCTCTTTTTTTTTTGTCTCATAAACACCAATAGCCTTAAAATCTCTTCTTGTTTTTTAAAATTCAAAGCCAAAATTTTTGGATGGAGAATTAAAATTATGATATTAAATTTTATCTCTGAAATTTAAAATTGATTTCATTAGAAAATCTAAAACTGAGTAGTTAGGTTAAAGGAAAAAATTATTTCATGTACTTGTTCAAATTCAATGATTTCTAATAATTCTATTCGTCTGATATATATGATCTTAAGTGGTGGGGCAGGTTCATGTAATAATTTTTTAGTTAAAGGTTATTGAAATTAAGAATATATTTAAATTATTTTGCTAGTTTTATATGCAAAATATGAAGGGAATTTTTTAAAAAAAATAATAGAATGACTTTATTTCAAACATATTAAAAAATAAAAAGTCAAAACTAAAACTAAAAACACAAAAACTTAACTTTCAAATTAATACTCATTTATCAGAGTTCCAAAATTGAAACGATGCCACAAAGAAAAGGGGGAGAAACTATTAACAAACAACTGCATAATTTTAGTGCATGTATGTGTGTGATCACTGTTGTGTTAGAATATCTTCACAGGACATTAGATCAACAGATCCATGTAGAGTACCACACACCAACAGATCAATACATTAACAGCTATATACCAACATTTGTATTTATCAATCTAGCAATTTACAAGTCAATTTTATAAGTGCGTCAACATGCACTGGTCCCAAAACAATCTGCAGTATGTAGTATAATTAACTCGTTTCCAAAAAACAATTAAATTGTTTTTCATCTAAAAAATATTAAATTTATATTTTTTTTATCATTATGATACGTTGGTGTTAAAAATTTAAAAAAATATAAAAATAATATTATTTTAATATATATTTTTACAAAAATAGTTTTATTACTAGACATATATTAACGTTACTGCTAAAACTATGTCCGAACACTTGTGCTAAGGGAAAAAGTATGCTTACTCACGGATCCGACAAGTTCATCATTTCTAAAATTCAAGTTCAAAAGTGTACTCAATAATGTAGCTCAAAAGATCCAATTTGAAGCGAGAAAGGGGAGGGTAACCAAAGGCAGTATATGCTGAATTCCATGCAATCATCATGGCCTTTCAATCAACTACTAAAGTCTTCCAAGTTTCATGATGGTAGAGTGAGGCATCAGATATTTGGTGGATCCCACTGTCCCTCGATCCTTGTCCAGTCTACTTTTCCTTTTCAATTAGCTAGTTTCATTAATCGGTTGCAACATTGAAGGGAATGTTCTTGTAGGTGAGCCTTCGCAATCCTCACCAAACTAACTTGCGATCATCTTTCAGCTGTGAATTTAGCAGGGATTTTGATAACTCTGTAAACTAAGTCAATAACAGTACCCTTTGATTCTTGCATGATTAAGCTAAATTTGGAGGGGAAAAAAGGTCGGTCAAGAATTTGTTCTAGCCGAACTAGCAAGACAAAATCTCATTGGCGAGAGAGCTCGTGGCAAAAGCTTGAACTTCAGGTACAATAGATTCAAGTTGATTGTTCAGAGTGGAATCCTTTCGATGCTAAAAGATCATTCGTTTAGTGATTTGCCCAAAAAAAAAGAAAAATCTGAAGCCAAAAGGAAGAGAAACTTGAACTCAATTTGAGGAATTCACCACACGAGCTCTTGTGGAGTATTAAATAACCAATCATTAGCAATTTGGTCAAAGACAATAGACATCGAATTTACCAGATCAAAATCTGAAATCAAGCGGGTGAAATTAAGCCAAATGTACTCTCTCTTTTTTTAAGTCACTGGTGACCCTATTTACACTGTCTGTGTTCACACAGTTGGGAAATAGTTTTTTCTTTTTTTTTCCCTTTTTTTAATATATCAAAAACTTAGTTTATCTCCAGTATGTCAAACGCAGGCTGTTCATACCAGTAAACGAAATTCAGGGAAAAAAACATTCTTAAAGTACGGTAATGAAGTTAAAAACGATATAATAATCCATAACCACTTACTCATCTAGGTCAGTTATCATGCGAGTTCATATGTGCTTGCCGAATAGTATATTAACATGCTTCCCCGAGCCATCATATCCTAATATTAAAAATTAAAAAAGAAAAGAAAAGGAGGCTAGCTGGTTTCACACACATGGTATTATAGTTTAGAGCTAGCATCATTATATAACATCTCTGTTGCTACTTAAAGCCCGGCATTCATGGTGGTTAAGGTAGCTAGAACCATAACAGCACCAGACCAACCGCATCACCGCGTTAGTGTAGGGTGTTTGCCTGTAAACTTTGACAATTTAGGCATGGCATGTGACAATTTTGACAAATACTTGTAATTTGGGCGACAATGCGAACCCTAATATGCTTGGAAGCTGTTATACATACAGAAGATTCTCAATCCAATTTCCAGATGCACTCAATTGGGAGCTTTTGCACATCATTCCGATATTGTCATGGGCTGCTCCCCCGCGTTGTTGCCACTAAAAGTTATCAATCATGGCGAAATCTGCCACTACATATATTCATTTGATTTTTTGTTCAGATAGCCAAGTACCAATCGGTAGCATCTCAAAATAACTGGTGGTTATATTTTCTTTTTCTTTTTCTTACAGAAATGAAAACCGTGTCTTGATTTAAAACATGGTTTTTTTTTTATTATTATTATTTGAAATGCATGCATATATCCTCGACATGTCTTTGCTCAGAAGCCACTTATTGAATCAATGATACGGGCCGAACATATGTGAGGTCGGTGTGGCCTTTCTGCCGGTGATGATTATAAAACTAGGAGTGTGATCAATTGGCTATTTTTTATTTTTATTTTTTAATTTTTGACAGAGATTTCAAGTATATGGTGTCGTATGGTTGAACATGAGGTGGTGTTGATGTATATTGGAAATTAATGATTACCGAGTGTTGGCTATTCTAATTTACCAAGAATGTACACGGCGCGCAATATAGCACAAGAGAGAATTTAGATGGATTGTACTAGTAAAATAATGTTTTTATTCTTTCTTAAATTATGTTAGAAAGCTAAGTTTTGAGGATAAAATAATCTTTTCATATAACTCATTTGTTATTCTCATTTTTAGTTGGATATAAACATATTTTCATCTTTTTTTTTTTCTTTCATATAACTGCTCTTAAAAGAAAACACCCAGATAATTGATTACTAGGGGTTTTTTTGAGATTAATTTCATGTTTTTATGGACAGCTTAATCTCTACCCTATCCTAATGTTAGAATTAATTAAGGCTTGCATTGGGGGCATGGGAGCATTTGTGTATTTTTATTATTCTTAGCATAGTGAAATCATGAAATTAGCCTTTATCTTGGAATTTATTTAGGCTTGGTTTGGGGCAATTTCATGTTTTCACATGTACATATTTCCTCAAGGACACAACAGTTAAAGTTTCAGTATTTCTCTTTTGAGATCTCGAATTCAGACCTTAAAAAAGTGGGATGGGATTTATAACAGGGAGCACCATAATTGTTAACTGATCGGTTGACCCAATGTGTAACCTACCTAGATTTTAAATTAAATTGAAAAATAATTTGACTTGATTGAAATGATTAAGTTTTTATTGACCAGTCTGATTGTGTCAACTTTAATTAAAAAAAAAATATCATTGCTTTAATAGGAATAATTGATTCGATAACCCGTGAATTACCCGATAACCCGAATTTATTTTTTTTAAGTCAGTCTCCAGACCGGTCTAACAACATATATATTTATTAGGATTTTTTATACAGTAAGCAAAGAATGGTTTTCTAATTTTGATTGCATATATCGAACAAAGCGCATCACAATGGATATGCGTAGGCTAAATTAATCCTCAGTGCTCTAAACAGTTGGGCCCGGATAATTATCTGATTTTTTTTACTAGATAGCAGCCCGGGCCATGAATAACAAAAAAGGTGGCATGGTCCTAAAAGCTACTGGGCTTCCCCCTTGGGCTCTATTTGCATCCCTCCTCGCGACGGGTTGCCCAGGCCCATCTTGCAATTTAGCTGATGATTTCAAATTCGATGTTATTTTTATATATATTAGTGTTCTTGACAAATACATTACATAGCATGTGTATCAACAAAAAAAAATCTAAAAATATTAAAAAAAATTATAAAAAAATAAAATCAATAAAATATTATTTAAGAATGACATTTGAATAAAACCATTTATATATATCAAACATACATTACAGAGCAGTTATTTATTGAATGTTTTAAAATTTCTCATGCTCTTATTGTTTCTTATATTTAATCATTGGCTTTTATAAACCTATTTGTAAGTATTTTAGGCGTTTTTAATAGTCAAAATAAAATATCAATAAACTACTGGGTAGGTTATGTTAGGGGTGATTTAAAAAAATTACTTTATATTATATAATCTTCTACTATGCATAGGACTATATATAAAAAAGAAGGAAATAACATATTTTTTTAAAATATAATATAGTTGATTTTATTGACATATATTTTGCATCATGATATAAAAAATAAATACTTTTCTTTTATATGGAGTAGAATTCTTTTTAATTTTGACAGATAAAAATCTAATCAGGAAATGGCTTAATATTTTTTTTATTTTGCATCATAACAACTAGGGTAATGAAATATCAGGAATTTAAAATCTAATCAGGACTATATTTTTAATTTAACTGAATAGAATATTAATATGATAAGCTAAATTTTTAATAATTTAGTCCATTTAGCTAAATCTTGCTGGGGCATCCAACAATCCCAACCTATTTAGTCCAGGTTTTTTTTTTTCCCAAATCATTCCTCCAGTAAGTCCAACAACTATAATAATTACCTCATTTCTAGAACAAAACAAAGAAAAAATCTAATTTTGGATCGAATATTCCATACCAACTAGGGTTTGCTTCTCTTTTGTTACGTATAAAACTCGTCGTCTCACTTTCTTCGAAACTCGTTGTTTTTGGCATTTTGCTCCTTCACTGCAATAGAAGAGAAAAAAAAATATCAAGCAAGAGAAAATGGAGCAAACCTTCATCATGATCAAGCCCGATGGTGTCCAGAGAGGACTCGTAAGTTTCTTTTCCTTCTTTTCTTGAACTGGGGTTCTCGTGTTATCGATTTCTTGAAAGAATTATTGATAAAAGTTACAGTTCTAGTGCTTGTCTGTGGAGAAAGAAGACAGAGATTAGATCTATCATGGGTTTGAATTATTTTTCTGGAAAGCGAAAGCTTTTAAGCCCAAAAGGGATTTTTAGCGTTTGATAACTGGTTGGACTTTTTTAGAAAAATCAATATTCTGAAAAGATTCTTAAACTTTTCAGGTTGGTGAGATTATTTCAAGATTTGAGAAGAAGGGCTTCACTCTCAAAGGTGATTAATTTGGTCTTGATTTCTTCAAATGTTGAAATTGTTGTGCATGTGTTGCTAACGAAGATTTTTTGGGGAATTCAATGGCTTAAACATTACATCATTACTGTTCTGTTACGTTCGGATATTAATTCAAAGTAAAATAATACAGAAGTATCATGCTGGTTGCTGATTTAGTATGAATTGTTTGGGTTTAGGTTTGAAACTATTGACCGTTGAGCAGTCTTTTGCTGAGAAGCACTATGAGGACCTGGCCACAAAGCCGTTCTTTTCTGGTCTTGTCGAGTATATTATTTCTGGCCCTGTTGTTGCTATGATCTGGGAGGGCAAAGGTGTTGTTGCCACTGGCCGGAAGATAATTGGAGCCACAAATCCTGCAGCTTCTGAACCTGGAACTATCCGCGGTGATCTTGCTATTCATGTTGGAAGGTCAGTTGTTTTTTCTAATTTCCTTTGGATGATAATCTAAATGTTGTGTTATTATTAATCTTTTTTTTTAGGGATGTGGCCTTAAATCATTCTTATTAGAATCGAGTCTGTAGCAAAATATTTGAAATGCATCTTCAAATCAGTGGTATAAATATATCTGATGCTGAAGAATTACCGCTGCATTGCAGGAATGTTATTCATGGAAGTGACTCAGTTGAGAGTGCAACTAAGGAAATTGGACTGTGGTTCCCGGAAGGCCCAACTAACTGGCAGAGCAGTCTTCACCAATGGATCTATGAGTAAGCTTTTGCCAGTCTAGAAGTTGTTTGCCACCAGCCATTCTAATTATCTTGCTTCTCGTGTTTGCTCCTGAAGTTTGTGGCTCCTTTGCTTTGTTTACTTGCTTAAGTTGTTGTGCCTATCAGCATTTTTGTCAAGCTATGCTGCTACTTGAGGTATCTTCATCGGTAACAGTTGAATTGAGTTGATGTTGAGTTATATTTTTATTAAGTGAATTTTGAAAGAACAGATGCTAGGCGTGCACGTTTATTTTATCTACGTTTTATTCGTTTGTTCATGTCTTGCTGCCTATAATCACCATTACCCGTACTCTGAAGGCCTTTTTAGCCATTCATGTACAGCTATGACATGAGAAACAAACGGATTTTATCCAATGACCAATTGTTTTATGCCATCCTTTAAACAAAGGAAGCATGGGTTCTTATATATTTTTCCGGGTATTTTTTCGAGGTAAAAAATCTTTGCCCTTGTCTAGAATGAAAAGCAAGGGTTCCAAGTAAATCTTTCAGAAAAAATGTTCAGTTCCACCTGATACATAGTACTCCCAAGACAAAAACAAAATAAAAGAGAAGAGGCCATTAGATTGCCGTTGTCAATTTACCATTATCACCAGTATTCTGTCTTCGGGAGTGTTTGAAAATATAGTAGAATTTACTATTATCATCAGTATTTTGTTTTGGAAGTGTTTGAAAATATAATAATAATATTTTTAAAAATTGTTTTACTGGAAAATATATTAAAATAATAATTTTTTTATTTTTTAAAAATTATTTTTAATATGAACATGCCCAAATAAATTGAAAAAAAAAACTAAAAATTAAAACAAAAATTTAAATACACTTTTAAAACAAAAAAATCTTTAAAATGAGTGAATTTAGATGCAACCAAGCAAGCTTATGGCTACATCTTTCTCTTTTTTCCACTTTTCAAATGCTTTTTTAAAAAAATAATTATTTTTATAAAAAAATATATTATTTTAATTTTATAAAATATTATTTAAATATATTTCAATAACAATTAGCTCCATACCATAAACTACCCAAGAATGCATACCCCAAGATTCGCTTGCTTGTTTGGGAAGGAAGGTGTGAATTATGATATTTTTTGCTAATAAAGTTTGGAACAAAATTGTGATGTGTTGGGAGTAGGCAATTCATATCACCACCAACAATTGCTTCAAAGAAGTTTTCTATTAACAAAACTCAAGGGAATTAACCTAAACAATTCAAACCAGCATTTGAAACCTAAACGCAACCACACTCGTATTCATCCTTTATAAAACTCAAGAAGTTTCTTCTTCCCCTTTTCCGCTACAAGAAACTTGACAAACTCAACAAACCCTTTTTATGGAGATTAAATGGGGGAATTCACTAACATAGCTTCGACTAAAGTTTTAATGAGAAACAACATATCATGTACAAAACACCATTCAACTAAAAGGAACAAGAGAAGAACGTGGCAGGAACCCAAACGTGCCAAATGCTGGCAGAGGTTTTTCTGTTACATGAAAGCTTAACTTTCCAACTGCTATACTATCGTGTAAGAAGGGAGTAGGAGGGCAATTCTTCTAGCCGTGTTATGTCTTCAGACAGGAGCTCTCTCTCTAGTTGGCGGCGTGTGGATTTCATTACCGCCTGGTGAAAAAAACAAATCAAATTATGGTTTAGTGAGTCTCAAGATCTATGCAAATATTCGAGTGCATTTAATAAATGTTAGTGCTTCTCAGAAAGCATCAGTGCATCCAGACCACTTCCATACGTCATTCATAGCTTTATGCAAAGCAAGACTGCCTCAGACTCACCCCCAAAAGAATTTCACGAGTAGAAAATATTTAATTCTTCAAACCCGGATGCTACTACGCTAGATAGAACGATAATTCATGCAACATGGAAATGTTAAAGTCTTTCCCTATCTCTAAAAGGAATTTTATGATGGAAGAAAACATACATTGAAGTCCATATATGAAGCGTGCATGTCAAGCCATTCATGATCCATTAGCTTGAACGTTATGCAATAGAGAAGGTCAAATGCTGAGTCATCCTCTGCCAAGGCAAAAGCCAAAAGTTAAAGCCAAAAAAGTAACCAGGATAGATACTTTTGATGTTAAGCTTAGTTGAATCGGATAGTGAAGAGTACATTTTCTACACTAAAATACAAAATTTTCCACAACGATGTATTGGGAAAAAAAGAAAGATGAACATGCAGAACAAGCAATGCCTCCATGCATGCAATTTCTACAAATTTTCCATCAAAAGCATTTCTAAGCCAAGAAAAAGTTCTAGCAACTTAGAAGCTTAATATTACCTGCTAGAAACTTCAAGAAAGTTGCTCCCACCAGTGTGCGTGGTTTGACTGTAGAACAGAAGCACATAGTTTACATTTCCAGAAAATCAAGCTCCAGTTCTGAAAATCTAGTTTCAAGACTACACTTTGGATGTTAAATAATTATATTGAGCTTTAAACAGTTAATCCAGAAATGAATTCCAATTCAAAATTTCAAATATACATTGCATGCAGCTTGGATATAGAAGAATTCTATTAAGCTTTGCATGGCTAAAACAAAAGGACAAACATTATTGCCTGGAAAAAGCTAAACACCATTCAAGAAAACCTACAAGAAGCTGGTAAAAACAAGTAAAATAAACTACTTCAGAATGACATGTAAGCCAAATCCATGGGGCATCAAACTTCAAGATATCCTTAATATCCAACAGAAACCAAAGACCAATAGATATTATCTCAGAGAAAACCATTAAATACTAATAACCATGGAAAGGAAACTTTGGAAATCGGTAACCTCCTCCAGTTTAGAGTGCTATGGGTTACCAAACAAAAATAACTTCTTTTCCCTGAGAATACCTGCTTCAAGATCAAGCATCTGAATGAGCATAAAAGTGATGTTCACGCCAGCTACAGCAAATGGGTATTCCCATACTGATCGATCACCTTCTCGCTTTTGAAGAAGATCCTGGAAGGACATCTGCATGGACAAGATGGTTACTTTCATTTTAAAAAAAAAAAAACAAAGATGATAAAGATAACAAAATTTAAATGGTCCTAATTTAAAATCATCACTTTCAAATAAAAGTACCACGCTAGCTTTTGCATAGGGTTACTAATGTTACAACTTATCAACCATTTGGTAAACAATAAATTGCAACAACTATTGTCAATGGAACACATGAGTGTACAAATGTCATGTGGTAGAGCAATCTCAATAAAGCCCAAGCATAAATACTGTTGAGTCCATTAAAAAATGTAATATAATAGTTCATGCTTCCACGATTTCAGCTGAAAAAGATTCTAAAAAGACTTAGGGAGCAACAGAGCAGATTAAGTTGACTAAGGTTGCAAAACTAGACATACCGGAAAATTCCTAGCAAAGAACAACAAATTCTCCAATGATATAAAACCACCACCCCTGAAAAAATAAATGCAAGTACCATAAGCATAAAAAGGCAATGAAGATGGAAATAATGAAAGAAACAACAGGGAATTAATAAAGGAACCAATGGTCTACCTAAAATCTGTTGAAGGATCCTTTCCTTGCCAACCCATTTCCTTCCACTGCTCAGATATCAAGCCATGAAGTTCTTCTTCAGGAAAGGCAGCATTCCATAAGGCTTTCAAAGCTTCCTAGAGGAAAACAGCAATAGTAAAAAATAATACAATCAGGGAGCCTTCACGTTTCAAAAATTAATGACCTAATTCTATGCGTGAAATAAGTTGAATTGAAAAGTTAAGGACTCATGAGAATGACAAATCTAGCAAACAAGCAATTCATCTGTATACTTTAAAGTGGTTGTACTGATTCTATTTCTGTCATATCCAAATCATCAATGGACCTTCGGAAGAAGGGGTACCTGTGCCCAGGAACTAAACTATCATCACATGAGATATATTGAATTGAAAAGTTAAGGACTCATGAGAATGAAAAATCTAGCAAACAACCAATTCATCTATATATTTTAAATTGGTTGTACTAATTCTATTTCTGTCACATCCAAATCCTCAATGAACCTTCAGAAGATGGGGTACCTGGTGCTCAGGAACTGAACTATCATAGGCAACATCTATACGACTTTGCAACCTCTGCAAGCATTCCTCCTGAATGCATCAAAGAGATAACACAAATATACTAATTTAAATGGAAAGCATAGTAGGTCACTAAATTGAAAGCAAAGGCAACAAATAGTTTTAAAATGGAAGATCAGTAGCTTTGATAATTCTCATTTGGCATTACTTCTGTAGCTGTTTTAACATTAATGAAAACACAAGACTAATATTAACAGGGTACATGAACTTTGATAGTCGAGTTGGTAACACTATAAAGAATATTGGAATATGAAAAAATAGTGCAAAAGTAAATGATTTTTAACTTCACCAGAAATTAATTTTATTTTACTTTTCCCAAAGAAGTATGACACCCGTGATGTTCACACAAGGAACGATCACTACTGTCCAGCATAGTTGTGATAAATAACATGGATTAATGGGCACAGAATGAGTAGGAATTATGTGACAATATCACATGATGAGAAGTGGAAAGACAGGGTCTCAAGGAAATCAAGCTCAAGAGAGTCATATATTTGGGAATATATATTAAAAGATGGTAGCATGAAACAGTTGTCCTTTTAGAAATTTGCTAGCTAAAATTGCAGGAAGTGTCATTGCTACACTATAATAAAACTGCCAAAAATCCCAAGAGAACTATTATGCGACAGAACAAATTTTAAAATTTTCAATCTGTCCTCAAATATCAGTTCATTAATTATATCAGCCAAAAGCCCAGATTAGACCCATAATTTAAAACATCAACTACTCTCTTCGTGACTGTATCAAAATCCTCTCTCACCCAAATTTAACCAGAGGATATGACCTCGGGAAATTGTCATTAGTAGGTTTACAGGGCAACAGGGAACAGATGGGAAACCAAATACAGAAAAATATCCAGACTTTTGAGGAATGAACCACAAATGATAAAAGAAAGCAACAGAATAGTAAAAAAACAATTAAAAAGGAGAAAAAATCATTCAGTGTTTTTGTTATAAACCATTGCAAACAGAAGAAGTGTTGGATTTACATTACAAATTCGATACACATGGAAAAAAAGAAGGCACAAGGAAACGCAGAAAACATTGATCATGAAAGTGGTTCCCCGTAAGCTTGTTTTCCCTATGAAACAGAGACAAGAGGAAATCAAATTAGATTTAAATTGAACTAGTATGAATAATACCTGTGGAGGGGTTAAATCAAATGATGGACGAGCATCACTCTCTCTTCTCTGTGCACAAACACAGGAAAGACCACGGCCAAGCCAGGCTGCTGATCCTGCCACAACCTCAGCTGTGACAAAATAAAAACTTAAGGTTGAAAGATGAAATTTCTACAACTTCAACAGTGAAGCTTCACAGTCCACAGTGCAACCATATTCCAAGTTCAACTAGCAGAAAACGATCCACATGCTTCATTACTAATCCTCCATACAATCAGGAAAGAACATCAAACTTCTTAATGAGCATGCTTCAAGCTCATTATCCTACAATCTTTCTTCTAAAGCACAGAAACATAAGTATGCTTCATTAAAGTAATAGATCCAAATTATTGACAAGTAAATGAAAGCAAAATGTGACTCTAGCATGAAATTAACATCCAGACAAAAAAGTCGATGCATCGACTTCAGATTGAAGTGTTTTAAAAGGATAAAAAAAAACGATTTCTAACATGATGAGTAACCATAAATCACCCATAACTTTAACCATGAACTAAACAAAAAAGCAACTAATGCAAATCAAAGTAGTAATAGGCATAAAATTACAGTATTAGAAACAAAGTAAGCAACCTACCACAACAAATTTGAATATCAGGAAACATGAAGGTAGCGTGAAGAATTTTGTTGTTACTCAAAACCTAATTAATAGTAAATAAATTAATTCAATTCAAGCCACAGATCCAGTAATCAAAAAAATACACAGAAGAATAATAAGAATAGCACGTTAACAGAGAGAGAAAAGGTTAAAACTAAGATTACCAGAACTTGAATGGCAAGTATTATTTCCTCGCTCGAGACCTTGAGAAATCCTCCTCACAGCCACAAATGATCCTCCTCTATCGTCCATTCTCTCTCTTCTCTCTCTCTCTCTCTCTATGTATATATTCACTTCAGCATTTCACTGCTAAAAAAACCAAACAGAAACCTAAAAATCACACAAAAACATAAATAAAATATAGCAAAAAAATCGTCAGCGTGTTGAAATAAGAGCTAAGAGAATTACGGAAACCACCGCCAAATCGGAAATGCCGGCCGAATCGGTTCTCAACCGGGTCGGAATCACCAAAAAACAATTAAGAATTGCAGAAAATGAAGAACGGAGAAGGAGCGATTCTATTTCTTCGTGGAATTAGCAAAAGAGGAACGAAGCGTTAGAGAAATTGTTGAGACAACAAAGAAGAGAATCTATATGAATGAGAGGGACAAATAAGAAGGAAAGCTAGGGTTTTTTTGGAGATCTAAGAGAAAGAGAGTAGCGTGGCTGTGTGAGAGTTTTTCATTGTTTTCTTTCTGTTTCAGTTTCTCTGGATTTTTGGAAGCATCTTGTTTATTTGGTGAGAGGGAGAGGGAAGGAAGAAGGAAGGGCGATATTTTAGAGAGAGAGGATTGTGAATAACGAATTTAATGGGATTTAATTAATGTTCTTGCCAATTCGGTAACGCCGTTTGCTAATAATATTGGATTTTTTTCACCCTTTGAAGCTTTAATTTAGTGATAAGCTAGTTTGTTGTTATCCACCTTATCATTTCGGATTCGAATCCAATAGTAGCTAGGTTGTGAGTAAAAAAGAATTATAAATATATTATATATCAAGAATTTCATAAATAAACAATTTAATCTTATCATGTTAAAGTTAATGTGAGAATATTTTTGTCATTAAAAAAAAGTTATTAATTCATGGTTAATGTATAGTTTTAGGGATTGTAAGAAACATGTAATATTTTAATTTTAAAGAATAAAATAAAATTAGAAAACGAAAAAACTAGGATTTTTTTATTGAAATTAATGTTTTTTATTTAAAAAATTATATTGAATTTGAAAAACAGATTATTTACGGGGGTTTTTTAAGTATTTTAATATTTTTCAAATAAAAACAAAACATGGGCAATATATAAGAACTTTTTGATAATATAAAAGATTATAATTATTATAGCATCGTAATTTGAATTTTATTATAAATCCAGTATAAATAATTTTTTTAATTTGAAAGTATAATTTTTTATGATAATATTTAATTAAAATAAAATAAAATAAATACTTTTAAAAAATAGTTGTAATATTGATGTATTTTTTATTTTTAAATAAAAAAAGATTTTCATTCTTACCAAATTAACAATTTTTTTAATTAAAAGGTAAAACAACTAAAAGTAGAAAATAAAAAATATTATTTTATTAATAAACAGAAATTTAATGTTTGGTTTCGTATTTTTTTTCTAGTTGACTGAGGAGGAGTTGTTTACCTTCTGTGGCTCTCGTGGGAAACGGGAAGTCGATACCTCGACGGTGATGGCGTGGGCTTTAAACGGGAAAAGGTGCAAGGCGAAAGGGGAAAAGAAAAAAAAAAAAAAAGGTCGGGTGTGGAGGGGGCATAGGAAGGTTGACTGATTAGGTTTGGATAATTTGGTAATTTACTTTTATGGAAAAAAAATTAAAATATTTCTTGATTCCCAGGGGCACGAATTTAATGTTTTTGTTGAGCTTATTTCACGAAATCATTTTTTGCATGATGAAATTCTAGTCGTGCTCGAAATTGAAGAGATTAAAAAAAAATCATATTACTATATCTTCACATATGTATTTGCATATTTTTACAGGCTTGTCCTGGTGCTCGTGTGTGCATCATTGTATTCATAATTTCGGTTATAATATAAAATAAAGCCTGTCTCTTATTGTATAGTTTAAAATCTTTAAGATAATATATATTCGTGTACCCACGGGTCATGCATAACAATTTATACATGTTTTGTTTTTTTTTAAAAAAATATTAAACAAGTTATTTTAAAATTATAGTTTAATTTTTTTTAAAAAAAATAACTCTGACTTATCAATTTTAATTCATATTACTTCTAGAAGAATTTTGTTGGAGTCGTCAAACATATCTTCACGTGACTTTTATTTTAAATTATTCATAAAAAAAAAAATTAAATTTGGTTTACGGTGAAAATCAATTTATAAAAAATTAATCGAACACAGTCTATCACCCATCTCTTCTCTCGCTGGGGATGATAAGGAACACTGAAAGCAATTAAGATGAAGAAAAAGAAAAAAATTTGGGACTTTTTTTTGGAAGATTTTTTTTTATTAATATAAATATTCGAATCAGTTTATATGTATTTCTCGATTAATTTTATGGATTTTAAAATTAACAATTATATAAATTTTTAGTGATTATTATATTAATAACTATAATATTTTAAATTTAAAATTATAAAAAAATTAAGTTTTTTATTTTAGAGTACTTACTAAATTGTTTTTTTTTTTTTTACAACTATTTGCCTGTATGGGTGAGAGAGAGAATAATCAACTAACGAAAATGTCCTTTTGAAAAGTGAAAGGGGGTCACATGGGATGTTTGTCGAACGTGGACCAAGGGCATGATGGATGGAGTTCATTTAAGAGAAGGCCCTACGCCAAAAACATCATTTGTACTTGCTCACACACCATGATGTATACCTCCCTCCAAATTAGAGTCATGGTCCACACGCATGGCCTTTCCACCAACCGCTTCTCTGCTTTGCGTAGGCGGTGAATCTCTTATCTAATTTTTTCTCCTTTTTTAAAAAACTTAAGAGTTAAGCACCAGGAAACTCTAGCTGTATCTAAATGAGAGAGACTGTGTTTTGTATTACCGTTTATGATATTTTTTAATTAAAAATATATTAAAATTATTTTTTATTTTAATATTAAAACCATAAAAAATACTTATAAAAGAATTAATTTAATGATTTTTTAGACGATAAACAATTTAAAAAACATTAAAAAAAAACATAAGGAAACACAGTGATAGACGGGCTTGTAACTTTAAGATCATTCAAATAGACTATTAAATTGATGAAATGTATTATTTATTATTGAATTAAAATAATAATATTTTAAATTAGATTTTACAAGTTAAAATAAAATTATTTTCAAACATGTTTTTGGTAGATCGTCTATATCTAGGATGGTGTATTCATAATGATTTTTTTTTATCTGAACATAAACTGATTTTAAGATTAAATTTACTTCTATTTATTTATTAAATTTTATTTAAAAATTAATTTTTTTTTAAATGGATTAGAAGTAAATTGTTTACGTCGCTATAGCAAGATTTATAAGAATTTTTACCAGTCATCGCCTTGTGGCCCCTGAAGACGGGGGCCTAAGCGGCCAGTTATGCATAACTTTTTTGTGTTTCACAAGGGCTGCCTACTCCCTCTCTCTTCCTTTTATATTATTATTATTATTCCGTTACTTTATTAAGAGAGTTTATTCCCCTACTTTATTACACGTGGTTTGGCATAAGCAACAATCCCAATTCATCGACTTTAATCGGATTTCTATTTTATATAAAAGTAGCTTTAATCCAATACTGCATGCTTATGCAATTAAATTGACATGCATGGCCTGGGAAGACGAAAAAGAGAAAAAAAGTGATGTCATGAATATTTTAAAAATATAATAATGATTGTTTTTAAAATATTTTTATTTTATTTTTTAAAAAATTATTTTTAACATGATAATGAATAAATAATTTTAAAAAATCAAAAATTAAAATTTAACAAAATAATTGTTATACCGCCTATCCAAATACCCAACAAGAGAGTTATTAAACTTAGTTTCACCCGTTATTTGATTTAACTTCTGGATAATATAAAGTATAAATTAATTTAAATTAATATTATTTCAAGATTTTTTTATAAAAAAATTAAAATAACATTTTGTTAAAAAAATAAATTAAATTTTTGGCAAGTAAAGAGTTGATATGTCAAGTCCATCCAATCAACTTTTATCTAATTTAATTTAATATTCGATTAAAATTATGGACCAATTTATAAAGTTATCGGGTTAATAAGATGACGCATATTTTCTTGTCATAAAAATAAAATTGAATTACAAGATTTTCTTTGGAAAAAAAAAAAAAAATAATAAATAGCTAGACGGTTTCTGAATTTCTTTCCCCTACGATTATCATTCGTTTTCAATGAGACTGGGAAGAATAAAATGTTTAAGACATGCATTTTTTATTTTTGAACACGCATCTTCCAGTAAAGAAAGCCAAGGTTGTTTCCTTCTTTGCTCCAATAACATATAGTGATCTCAAGCCACATGACACGTGGAAAAACATAAAAATAAAGTCAAATGCAAACTCATATAATATAGAAGACTCATACACAATAAATACTGTAAGAAAAGTCCCAAGCAAATTCGTAAGAAGGAAAACTAAAATCTGAAGCCCGGAGAGTATGAATTGCATGCAGTTTCCAAAATATAATAGGATGTGGATTAAAGCAAGTTTGTAGAATCTCTTTGCAATTTAACAACTCTCACTTAAATATGATGAAAAAAAAACCCCTTAACGGTTGTTTTAAAAGGTTGCTGCTTTTATCTAAAACAACAATTTGTTTTTATGTTTTAAATTGGTTTCTATATTTGATTTAAAAAACATATTAAATTGATTTTTTTAATGTTTTCTTCATGTTTTTTGTATGATTTTAATATGTAAATAAAAAATTAAAAAAATTATTTTAATATATTTTAAATATATTTAAAAACATTTTTCACCACAATACTAAACATACATAGTAAGTTCACGTTTGATATTATAATGCATAATACTTTTCAAATATATATTTTCAGTTAAAAATATATTAAAATATATTTTTTTAATTTTGATATTAATAAATTAAATGCATAAAAAATCACTAAAAAGATAATCAATTTAATTTTTTTTTTAAATAAATATACTTTAAAAAAAAACATCCAAAATTAAAGAATACCGCATACCTGACAGCCTCAAGTGTAAAATTAACCAACCATTTGACAAGTGATATGGCACTTATCAAGAGATAATTCCACATATTGGCTAGAATCCGACGAGGATAGTTATTTTTAGAGAATACATTTTCTTAAGATTATATATTTGTGTGTGGTTTCGAGGATAACTTTGGACCTTTTTGGTTTGCTCAGCTGCTGCTTCTTTTTTACCTGTCGACATGGAAAGGACAGCAAGCAACTCTATCTTGACTTCTTATATTGGCTTGCGAGTTTCTTCTCGATGATATTAGCTATGTATTATCCCATTCAATTTTTACTAACCATTGTTAAATCAATGTCATGTCCTCACCTGCAGACCACGCTCTTGCAAGCCCTATCCTCGAAAATATCTAACGGCCTGTTTTGACACGTGATGATGTCGATTTTGGGAGTTTTTTTTATTTGTAAAAAAATTATAATAATATTTTTTTATTTTTAATATTATCATATTAAAATAATTAAAAAATAAAAAATATTTTAAAATTAAAATAAATTATTCTAGAAATGCGGTTGAATCGTGATACCAAACTTCACCTAAAAAATAAGATAAAAATGTATATAGTGTTTGTTTATAAATGCGATAAAAATTATTTATTAAGATATTTTTTATTTAAAAATATATTAAAATAACTTTTTATATTAAAATAATAAAAAATATTAATTTAAAACTTAAAAAAAATTACAATTCAACAACATTCCCATATAAGTTATCACCGGCAATCTGAGTCTTTCATAAACTAACAAGGCATTAATTTTGTTCTGATCGGTGCCCTTCCACAGTGGCACATAGGTCATGAATGAAGGAAAATGATCTAGCATATAGTTGGTTATATGAATCAAATTGTAGTAATGGTTGTAATTTAAAAATGTTTTTTTTTTATTTTGAAATATATGAAAATATATATTTTTTATTTTTTTAAAATATTTTTAATATTAATACATCAAAATAATATAAAAATTTAAAAATACAATTTACACCATGTTACAATCACTATACTGTGGGTGAATGCCTCTGAATTATTTTTCTTCTTTCCAGCCTAGCACATGCTGCAGTGATGGATGAGATTTGGCAGGACACAGGGCTAGTGGACAAGGACACAACGGCCACTGTGACTAAGCCAAGACTCGAGAATTTGCATCTTGCAATGTCTAGTCCCTTTCGGAAGGGAATGCAAGAATCCACGTTGACAGGTATGGAACATCTCGGGATTCAAGGTATCCAATATGAGCCAACATGGTCTTAGAAATATATTTAAAAAAAATTATTTGAGATGACATTATTTTATTTTAAAAAAACTTAAACTATATTTTAATTCAAATTGATTGAATGACTTATACCATGTTGATTTATAACATTGTATGTAGGATAAAATTTTTTATATGCGTATGATGATAACTCTCTCACAAACATGAATTAAGTTGTAAGTAAATTTATTTATGGATAATTATTTCCAATTTAAATATCAAGAATGATAACAGAAAAGAAGATTTTTTTCACGAATGCATTGACTTTGATAGAAATAACTTGTAAAAAACCCCAATTAAAAACAAACTTAATCTTAGTATTTAGAAAAAAAAATTCCTGTTCCCTTCATCAATGAAAAGTCTAATGCACCTTAATCTAAAAAAATTAGGATAGCCGTCTCCTAATCCCAAATCTACCTCCCAACCACTCATGAAATCTGAAAATGAAAGCTCATGGTGACAATTTAAACCATATTTTGTAGCACAGCATTATTTTATATATAGTCCCGAGATTGTGTTGCTTATATTTGGCGTGGCTCTCCACATTAACCTTGTATATGAGCATGTGGAGTGTTGATTCCAATCTAATTAGATTAGGGATGTATTTGGTGAAGCAGTTGAATTATTGTTTGGTTAATTTTGATTTTTTTAATTATTTTTTTAAAAAGTTTTTGAATCTAGTGTTAAAATAAAATTTTAAAAATAAAAAATATTATTTTAATATATTTAAAAAAAAATACTTTGAATAATAATCTTTACCACTATCCTGAACATCCCAAAACAAAATATTAAGTGGCTAAACCTGATCAACAAGAATACCCTCGCATCTAGTTTCAAATTAATCCCAGCTGAATCTTTATCCTGCAAAATGATGCCAACGAACTTCTGTCTATAAAATCTCCTGTTTTCAGTCCAACCGATTTAACTACCAAGTATAATATGTGACCAGAAAAGGACTAAGCAAACCCTATATTTTATAACTCGATTGCATATTTGATGGTCTAGATCGGTTCAAGAGTGATTGATCTTGAAGCTAGCTAGTTAACTACATGATTCATCAAATCGCTTTCCTTGTCCATTTTTATAGCGTCAATGTCAAGAATTTATATTACTTCTTGAAAACCAAATAAGAAATTGATTTTTTGTTTTTTTTTTTTTTTTGAGAAAGAAAGCATTCTAGCAACGTATACAGCTGGTGGCAAGAAAAATTCATCCTGATTTCAAGCGTGTTCATATCCCGAGAAAAAATAATGGAAATTATAGCCGGAAAAATAAATATATAGCCTGCAAATCTCGAAAAACAACTCACAAAATCAATGGCAAGAACAACATCAAGATCATTGCGTACATGGCAACCACACAGGGCTTCAAACCTTGATTCACATTTATAATCCATAGAAAGATTTGGGATACAAATAAGGGATAAATGGGCTGTTTTGGTGTCATTGTTTCGGTTTTTTCTCATCTAAATATAGTAATCTAAGAGTGGAAAAATCATCTAAAATCCAAGCAGAGAAAGATTTAATTTTAGCAGGCAAATGCTGGTCTTGGAATACCGTGAGCATTGATAAAAAATACTATAATCATGATTAGTATTAATTAAATTATTTCTTGTCTGAAAAATCTCCGGTACTCTTCGACGAGATGGCCCAAAAATCGGATAATTTATCGGTGCTTGAACAAGTATATTTCCGTCACAGCTATCTGCTAAGTTGGTGGATTAAATTAAGCTCGTGATGTAGCATAGATTTAGTCAAAAAAACTCAGATGTGCCTGTCACGTTGTGTCTTGCAAGCAACAAAACACAGTAGTCTATTCCTGGCGGGTTGAAGCTTTAAATGGTATATCTACCGTATCAAGACCACTGTCGGGTCAAAGTTCATGAATGTGATACTCCTGATTGTTTTTATTTGACCAATCAAAGCCTAGATCAGCATCCAGCCCGCGTGAACTGATTATCACCATTGCTAACACCTAGAAGAAAACTAATTAATGATTATATTAAACGAAGTGCGCGATCCAAATATCTGGCGGTGGTTCGACGATTATTAAAGATTTGTCCGGCTTTACATGTTGATCTCCTGTGTTTATAACTTGGAACTGATCTTGATTGTTTTTTTAATTTAAATTAATCTTAAAATCAGTTTGGTTCTATATTATGATCCATTTATGATCTAAGTTGATCAAGTTAAAATAAAATAAAATAATATTATTCGTGATTTGACTAATAAAACTCTAGGTCAAACTAGCCCTCGACAGCATAGATTTCTTGGTGTTTGGACTATTAAAACTAATTTATTCGTGATTTGACCACGAGCTTACCTGCAAACCGGGAACCACCATGCCCTCCGTGGAATTTGAAAAGGTGGAGGGGCCAGATCAATGCTTCCCCCCTAGCAAAAGAAAAGGGGGTTTCCCTTTGCAGGTAAAGGGTATGGGAGGAGGAATCTATACCAAAAGCTTCTTTTAGGTTTTGCTCCACAAAGGAGAGCTGGGTGGATTGCTTTGGTTGATGATCAAACATCTTTTCGGAGATCAACGTCACCCCACTTTATTTCCATGGCAGATAGTAATGCGAGAGCGCAGATGCTTCTGGACTCACATGGAGGATGATGGCCTCGCATCATACTCTAGTCCACTGCTATTTGGGCCCATGACGATGGGTGGACCTGGGTCCAGCTGCTTAGAATCCAACCACGTAAAAAACGACACGCGCACGCTAGCATATTCTCGTGCTGGTCTTCGTGCATTAAGATTAATCATTTTTATTCGGGTATTAACTAGATAATCTTGAATGAAATAGTACATTTATTATATTTTTATTTTTTTATTAGAGATTTTAACTTTATTTTACTATTCCAGTTTTTATATAAAATGCTGCTTAGAGTTTTTCATATTTTATCAGGAATTAAATTAAATATACATAAGATCAGAATCTAGGGTGATGTTCAATCAGCCATGTGTTTTTATTATTTCTTCTAATATATTTTTTTGCCAGTACATCACCTTTTTTTTTTGGATTAGATTTGGATTCTAGAATTGTTTTTTATTTATTCATGAATTCCATCCCATGATATGGTGATTTATAAATGGATATTTAACAATTTTCATATTTTAGTTTTTTAGAATTTTATTTTAGAATTATTTTTAAGATAAAAAAAATCAGGTACTTAGAGCGTGCTTGGTAGTGTGGTAGCGTTTGCTTTTCAAATAACTTTTTGTGCTAAAATACATACCAATGATGTTTTTTTTATGTTTTAAAAATTATTTTTGACATCAACACATCAAAACGATATAAAAAGTATAAACCATATTTAATTTTAATAAAACAAAATTTAAATTTTTTAAAAATACAAGTTGAATCGTGTTTCCAAACAGCCCCTTAGTAGTAGGTGTACAGCCTCCATCAAAATGACAAGTGATGATTACGAGTATTTCTGAGTTTTCAACATGATTCATTGCCATCCTTATTTCAACTTTTTTTTTTTAATAAATGAATAATAACATGAATAAAAAAGTCTCTTAATATTCCCAAATATAAGAATATTTCACCACGCATTTTAATTGTTTTCACCTGTGGGCTGCCTCCCACCCCACTTTGTTTGTACCGTAGACAACTGCATGTGAGAAGGCATGATCTAACATTGGAGGCCCAGCGTTTTGGAAACCATGCAAAGATAGAATGTCAGTATAAAGGTCGGATTCCTTCGTGACATAAAAAAGGATGTAGTTCACAGATTGAGGGCCCCAGCCTTTACATTGAATAAAGGAAGAAGCTTAATTGCTTTGGAAGGCTTAAAAACAAACCCAAAGCCTCTTCGTATATACTTATAAAACTTATTTTTTTTTTATTTTTTATTTTAAATAGTTTTGATGAAAAGTAAATTTCTAAAAAATAAATTATCTTTTAATATTTAATAGTATCATAAAAAATAAATTGAAAAACATTTTATATTAGTTAGCTTTGTTATTAAAAATAAATTAAAAAATAACTTGTTAATTTTTTCAAGTTTATTAAAAGAATGAGTACCAATTCCTACATAAAAAATTGAAGGAAGATAAAATTAAAAAAAATTATAAATTATTTTAAATAAAATAAATACTAAGGATAAAATCTGACAGATAAATTTTTTTAATTAAAAAAAAGAAAAAAAGAAAAAATAAAATAAAGATAATTATTTCAAAACCCTGTTTGTCTCTTTAAAATTAAACACGCTTGTGTGTGTGTGTGTGTAACATTAACTAAACACAAATTTTGATACAATTCAAACACGTTATAGAATCTTTTCTAGTTGTATCGCAACACAAATTATCCAAACCAAACTTGCATATCCACAAGAGATTACGAGAGCAGTATTGTAAGAGCCCCTGATTATATTTCCATCGGCCTAAATATCGGGCTTAATGCTTTTGTTGTTGAGCTCATGGGATGGTATCTCAGGCTTGGTTCATCAATCTTCTTCCCTTACTTGCTAGGTGCCCACTAGTTTGGGCTTACTCCTAACCCATCAGGACCTCAACTAACAAGTCAACTCATCTCCAGCTCTCCTTCCTTCAAACTGTGCCCATCATCCTTATCCCCTTCTCCTGTCTGAGGGGCAGTCACCAAGTCTTCACTTCTGCGAGGCCCTCAAAACTAAGGCCCATTTAGGGTTCCACCGCCTCACCCTCAATACCACACAAAACCCTTTCTATTTTACTAAACCCAAGAAAATTAACGTGACACAGTGCCACAACAGACCCAACCAGCAGAGAAGGGAGGGTGAAAGCAAGGGAAAGCAAGGAAAATGTACGGGGCACTGATAATGACATGGAAAAAACCACAGCATCCTTAATTGCCTATTCTAACTGGCCACAGTGGTGCTCTTAATTAAACATTCCACTTACAAGATTTTCTCCTGTGAGCGTAGTGACTCCCATTTTTGGTTTATCAACAAGGGTATTGTGGTAATCGGATATTACATTCAAGGGGTCCATCTCATTCCATTGCATGCTAGAGGTCAATGACCCAGCAAACTAGATAAATCGATCAAACAATAAGAAAAATTTCAATCGGCCAACAGCAGAAAATGTATGACCAAGTTCAAAGTCATTGCACCTGTCTGTAATGGAAAGAATTAGCAAAGTCACCAGCCTCACATAAAGAGCCAATACTCTACATTCTGAACAATTGAAAGTATCCAGAAATTAAAATCTCAGTCGTTAACATATCAAAATATTTCAGACACGGCCAGAGAGGTGTGTGGGACACAAAGGTTTCATAACACTAGCATTACAGTCAACAAAATAACTCCTCAATCCAGGTATTCATAAAACCTTAGACAGCCTCGGATAAAACTAGAAAGAAAAGAAAAGGGAACTGTAACCATTGAAATGACAAACCCTACTGCAAAGCAGACAATTCAGACGTGCACAAAAACAGCCCCTTGAAGCACACATTGAATTGTAGAGACTATGGTAGTTATATGGGCTTGATTTTGAAGTGAAGGGAGATGAGAGAGAAAACAAAGCACTTCAAGTCCTGCAACCACATAAAATGCATATAAGAACACCGGAAAAAATAAAAAATAAAAGTTGGTAACCAGACAAGCAATGGGACACTATTGGCAATATTAACAAGCACATCTAATGGTAAAATATGAAAAATCAAAAGGTTATTGGAATTTTGAAAATAAGAATCTTGGTTTGTCATTAACATCCTGTAACGCCCAAATGAACCCTATTAAACTTCCCAGTAAATTAGTGAATGTACAAGAACAGTTTGTCTTTAGAAATCAATTCTCTATCCATCTCACCTTAAGCTTTGGATACTTGAAACTAGCCACTCTAAAAATCTCTCTTTGCTGCACACAATGCTTAAAATCCTTGCTTTTGCATTTTTCTTTCAAAACACAACTATTATGCCTTCATGACAAAGGCAATAGATTCCATTTAACAAAGAACACAAATATAATATCCAGGCAAGCAAGTTCACAGCCCCACAGAGACAAGTTTCCAAACCCTTTATTTACTTGCTTAATACACAGATTTAGATAATGTATTTTTCTCACAAAAGTTTTGATGGATAATCATATTAATCACTCCATCCCACAATGCAGCATGCACATAAAACCATAACTTGTAAACTACTCGGGCTTTCATAAAAGCAAGTGCAGTTTGAAATCATTATGACACATATTACTTGTGATGCAATGTATAATTTTTCCTCTTCAGGGAAGCAATATCACCTACTTTCTCTCAGCATTTCCCCCATTTAACAACGTCATATCAGCATGTTAACAAGGGTAACTTGCAATTCAAGAATGAGCACATTTGAAAGTAAACCCACAGTTAGAATCCTTTCAACAAGAATAAAATGACTTAATAGTACAAATACAAATTACTGTTCAAGACACTATTTACACACAATGACTGTGAGCAAGCTTTAACCACCACATTCAAAGAGATATCCATGCTTATAAATTGCAATCACCTGAACAAGATAATAGAAGATGCGAAGCCCTTCAGGATCCTGGCTACTGTGAACATCAACAAGTGATCCAATCTTAGACGTAGTAAATGAAATATGCTCATTCCCCATCACAATCTCCAGCTCTTGCCTCCCAACCCGGTCCGGCTCTGGCCAGTTGTTGTCATCTTCCTTCATAATCTAAGGAAACCAATAATCTCAAAACATGAAAGAACCAAATCTAAACTGCCAACGAGTCAGAATTTAGAAGAAGTTTTCCAGCTCTTTTACATGAAAATTCATCAAAAAAATTATAAAAATGTTTGCTAAATGCAAGCAAAATAAGAGTTGATTTTTGTTAAAATCAACGCTTAAGTAATTTAGTTAAAAACAAGGCAAACCAAAACCCTAGTTTCCATCTGCATTTACTTATAACTTCGAAATTAACAAATTTCATATGCTAAAATCCAATCCTAAGAGTTCTCTAGGAAAATAAAATATCTAATAAACAAACAGAAAATTATTTACAGCAATGGCAAGATTGTAAATTTTGTAATAAACATGACCGAAAAAATTAGACAAAACCCTAAGCGAAACAAGAGATTTAAGAAGTTAGAGAGAAAGAGGGAGGGTGAGAGAGAGGAGTACTTCGCTCTCGGAGATGATGCGGCGGCACTCTTTGAGAACGGCGGGGGTAAGAAAGACTTCTTTACGAATCATGGTGTCGTTTTTGTAATTAGAGTTGTTTGCGTATCGGAGTTTTCCATCAGGCCGGAACTCGAATTCCAAGAATTCGTGACCGAATTTACCTCTGTGACCAACGTAGTAACGAAGATAGAACTCTCCGTTATCTTCCTCCATCGCTGCCATTGCTTCCTTCTCTTTCTCTTCCTCTACCTCTCTCTTCGTGCTTCTGTTTTATTTCTATGAAAAGAGAAGAAAAAATCGAAACCCGCTCTTAAAGTCCAAAGCTTATAGATTTTAATGGGCTCGGCCCATTGTCTTGGATCATTGAGCATTTCTCTATCATTAGCTTTTGATGGTAACCACGTTGGGAATTGCAATATTGATTTGCATTTTTATTTTATTTCCGAGATAGACTCAATTTTTTTTAATCACTGTATTAATTTAATTCAATCATTTCTATTAAAATGGTTTTTTATTATTTTTTTTAAATCCTTTGAAATTAAACTTGGATTTGATTTTTTTGAGGTAATTGGGTTTAAAAACTTGAACGATTTCTTTGAGTTTGGCAAAATCAATGTTATTTTCAGTTCAATTTATTAAAAACTTGATTTTAATAATACAAGTCCTATAATTATAATTATAATAATAATAATTATTATTTTCATAATACAAGTTTTTAATTTATACATCATGGATTAATGCGACAATACAAGTCTTATAATTATAATTATTATAATTATTTTCATTTTCTCGCTCTCTTTTATTTAGGCTACTAAGGAAAAATTTAAATCCAAGATTTTTAAGAAGGAAAGATAAAGATGGAGTCATTTGAGTTAACGATATACAGGCCTTATTGGCAGGCATACAATGAAAATCTTTTTATGCTTTTTAAACGTGTATTCTCTTTACTTCAAGGCTGGTCTAGCAGATACATGGAGCTCTGTTATCTCTAGGTCTCAAATTTGAATCTTCCTGCTAATAAAAAACTCTTGGGATCACGGATTGTAGAGTGTAAAACACCTTGTGTAAAGCTGATTTCAAGGATTTAAATGAAAATTAAAATACAATACCTTGCGTGTTTTTTTTTTTTTTTATATATAAAAAAATCTTAATTCGGGGCTGTAGAAAAGAAAATGGTTTGGGCCATATACATATATACATCTTTTTTTTTTTTTTTTTTTCCAGCTAATTTGTGCCATATCCTTTTCTTCAGCATTAATCTATTTCAACACGGCATCCATTATATATAGCAGCCCATAAATTAAAACGTAGACTTTAACCTAATTCATTTGAAAAATATTGCACTCCGCATGCCATAGCATTAATGGATACAATCATTTGACAGTTGTGTTGGTCCAGTTGTCATGCTTTATCATAAAGTCTAACTCACCAGGACAATTTAACAGAACATGGCCTTAGGATACATGCCAAGCAAAACATATATTTCCAATCACCTCAGAATCGTATTCTAGCAAATGGTTTTTGCTACAAGGAACATGCATGATTTGTTGCATTTATACACAAATAATGGAGCTTATATATAAAACTTATTAATTATTCAATAACATTATATATATAAACATAAATTTCACATCCCTCATCCAATAAAAATTGAAAAAAAACAACTTCAACCCAATGATAACAAGGACATTAACAACGATAATATGGCACTGCCTCTTCACTAGCCCATCAATGCAACAGTTGTTCCGAATACAAGAAAGACACCAAGCATCATGTTATATAAAATGTTGGTGGCTCCATTATTATTCTTCGATGGTGGTGGTGGTGTGGTGGTGGTTGGTGGGGTGGTTGAACCACCGTCGGATACTGGGGGGGAAGTTGTGGTGGGGGTACTTGGGGTGCCACTGGCTGCGACAACGGTGACTGCTAGCTTCATGCCGCCGGAACAGTGACCAGGTGTGGAACAAATGAAGTACATTGGACCAGCCGTGGACAAGGGTACTGTTGAGCTTCCATCAGTATAGGATTTCAAGATATTACTTGTGCTGCAACTATCGTAGTCCGCTTTCGATACTTCAGCCACACTGTGTGAGGAGCCATATTTGAACACTGGATTTTTTCCAAAGTTGTAAAATGATGGTTAATTGATTAATTACTCTGTCTTATATCATAACGAAAAACTGGATCTTATGCAATGTTATAATTAAGGCACTAAATATTATACTCAAAACTCATAATAAACAAGGGATTAATTCAACTTACGAAGAGAGTCACCAACAGCGAATGTTTTACCACTAGCCCAAGTGGTGTAATCTCCGAAATTGGTCCAGCCGGACGAGTCACCGACGGTGTACGTTGTAGCAGCATAAGCTGCTGGAGCGGCGGCAAGCACAAGAATTAGGAGAGCAGATGCAATATTGGCCATGTCTGAAAGCCTTAACAGTCTCTAGAATACAGGAGTGGTTAATTAGTGGCTAAGCTGAAAAGGTGAGGCAAGGCCTTCTATCTTATATAGGCTGCTAGAGGTATATTTGTTGAGGACGGAATTAGTTTATTGAAAGGAGAGAGAGTCTTCTCCTGACACCCATGTAATTACCTGTTACATGTAACCAACTTCCCTGTCTGGAATCAAGAAAATATAATAATATAGTGGTTAAAATTAACAACTCTTCTCCCCACCCTATTCTGTCTACCTAATTCTTTGATAAATTCAGCTTCTGCACAGCTGACTTGCCTAGGGCTTACACGGTCTGGCTCGTCTGTTAATATCACTCTTGTTTATTCAAATTAGGGTCTAATAAGTTGGTTTGGTGGCTAAAAAGAATAGTTTTTTCCCTCCCTTAATTTCTTGAATTCAAACTTCAGATCGATATCTAGTATAATTTATTCTTCTAAATGCATCGATTCGATTTATGAAATGTATTTTTAAAATCGCGTATATTAATCCAAAATTATTTATGATCATCTAACAATAAAAAAAAAAAACTAATACAAAGAATATAATTTAATTAACCAATCAAGTTTTAAATTTATTTTTTAGAGATTATCGATTTGAATCTTATAAATTTTAAAAAGACTTACATGATTGTTAATTTTAGAATTTATAGGTTTAATTGAGGTGTGTACAAATTAACCGGATATCCACACTAATTAACAAAAAAAAAAAAAAAGAATATGCCATGCAGGGTACTGTAAAACGGAAGCCAAGCCAAGCCAGTTTGCCAGAACCTCTCATGAAAACATGGAACTTTCCAAAAAATAACGTCTCACATTTTTATATTATTATATCAAATGCCACCAACTACACTGATAAGAAAATCATGATGCAGATGTATATTAGGTTGGCAAGTATGTGTTCATATATTGACCCTGAACTTATGAGTTGGTGGATGGGTTGTTGATGCATGAATTAAATCTATTGCCGTGCCTTATTTTTCTTTCTCTAAACTAAAGAGATCGCCATAATTAGGCTGTTGTGCAAGAAAAACTATCCGCATCAGTGGACCAGGATACGTGTATTTTCAATGATTAACTGCCCCTTTAGAATCGTGCTTAATCATGTAAAATATTCTCAAATTAGGGACTGATAATTCTTAAAGTAATGATGATTGTAAACTTTATTTTCAGTTCTTCAGTTGTTATAAGAAAAATAACTAAATTAAATTAAATTAAAAAAAAAAATGAAACCGAACCGAAACCGATTCAAAGGTTTTTTAGGATAAAGACATGTTCAAACCGGTTGAGCTTAGTTTGACACTGTTTTGGTTTAATTTTTTAGGTTTGATTTGATTTTTTTGGTTTAACTCTGTTTTTTTTCGATTTGGGTTGGATTCGGTTTGATTTTTCCGGTTTCAAGCTTATAAAACTGAAATTGAACCGAACTGGTTGATTTTTTTTTAATTTTAATCGGTTTTTTTTCATGGTTCAGTTTTTTCTGTTATTTTTTTTTATTTTCTTGATTTTTTAATTTTTTTATTCACTCCTATTGTAAACCTAACAAATTACTTTTACGCCAGTATAAGATAATAATATACGAAAGAGAGATAGAGATTACCATAGAGCACAAAAACTTGCTCCTTTAGAATGGAGATATTGTAATATTATTAGCATATATAGAACTTTATAAATTATTAGCAATGCTCCATTTCTAGAGAGAAGTGAAATAGAAAAGTGAAATTCTACTGTTGTCTCAAGTCATAATAAGACAACATGTAAAGAGATGTTGACAAACAAGCAATCTAGTAGTTAAACTTGTAATAGTGAAGTAAATAAGAGTAGATTAGAGAGAGAGAGAGAGAGAGTGGTATTCTTGATCTGAATTTTCCTATCTCCATCTTGCAACTGGCATGTAAATACATGATTAATTGAGAACTTTGAGTTGATGTTTGTTTTTGAGATAGTTTTTATGATTGTGATTTTTAAAAATTAAAATTTTAAAAAGTATAGTTAGTTGTATTTAGATACGTGTTTGATAAAAATAATGGTTGAGGTTTATGTGTAGAAAAAAAACATATATAAAATGTTTGGTCGTTGTGTGGTAGCAGTTGCTTTTCGCAGTGCTTTTTACTTGGAAATACATTAAAATAATATATTTTTTATTTTTTAAAAAATTATTTTTGATATCAGCACATCAAAATGATATAAAAACATCAAAAAAATTATTCATTTGAAGCCAAAGAAAAAAAAATTAAAAAAATTATCAATTTTTTTCAAAACCACTTTTGAAACGCAAAAAATAAAAGTATTTTACGAAACTCAGTTAAAAAAAAACATGTAAATACTGCTTCATGAAAACTGCATTTCAAAACTGAATTTTTTAATGAACTCTATAGTATAAAACACAGTTTTTATAGTTATTAAACACCTTGTTGTGTTTTTTGCACCGCACACACAAAAATAGATGCAAAACAAACACACCATAATTTGACTATCACCTAGTCATTTTATTTTTTAATATTAAAAATAAATTCATCTTTGATTAAATTTTAAATAAATTAACTATATCTGAATTATCATTTTTTTTTACTCAAAGCACATTTGTTAGAAATGATGTCATAAATTTTATAGTCAAATTAAAGTGATATTCGAGTATTTATGTTAAAGGGGACACACTAGATTCATGATTGGAGCTGTAAAAAGCAAACGACAGACTTTCATAGATTAATTTATTGTTCCATTTAATTGAATTTTGCTTAGCACGACACAGCAGCAAGAAGATTATGCGTTTTGTGGATTGTTTATAGCAGGAGAAACTCAACTGCTCATGATGCTCTCTCTAAATTAGCAAGTTTTACCTTATCTCTTCATGCATGCTGGATTGCTATTTACGTTAATGGGCAAACAAGGAAAATACACCCACACTTTGACATCACGTCTAAGCCAATCAAATTATAATAGATGGAACCATCTAGGTGATGGTCCAGAGTTTGGGATCAAGAGGTTTATTTTCTTTGTTGTAACCCATTTTTGGGTCCCCGTAAAAAATAAAATAGATAGCCAAAGAAGGTTAGAAA